>NW_014543596.1:854540-866518 GCF_000741045.1 Vigna radiata var. radiata | reverse complement strand
AATGTACTTTAATTAATTTGAAACTTAAACAATAATCAATTAAACAATGATCTGTGAATAACCGATGATGAATCTATTTTGGAAAAGCAGTGGAATTAGCCTGTTTCCTCATAATTGTTTTTAAGTTTTCTATTTGTTTTACAACAATCTTTATACATCCTCACTTTTGTTCCTAAGCATTGCATAAGCATTCATAAGTTTCAGATATTCAAAAGCAATTCCGTGTTCGTTGGGAGACGACTTAGGGTTACTTTAGCCCTATCTACTTTCTTAAATACTACTAGGCAATACTGAAGTTGTCTTGAAAAGTAGTATTAATTTGATAGCTTCAACGACAGCTTATCACTATTCAACCAAGCTAATATGATCAAAAGCTTTGATATGGGCTCATTATCTGCTTTTGCCATGTCATCACCATCAACACCTTGTTCCAAAAGTTGTTTATCACAACAAACAAAATCCTAAACAAAGGTAAAATGTTAGTTCAATAATTGGTATAAATTATAAAAATAATACATATGTTTTTGTTGAGATTGACATGACCAAATATTTAGGCCAAGCCAAAAATGTGTCTAAAGCCTCCTTAACCAATTAATTGAACCTTTGTATTAGGTATAGACACTCAAGCAACAACATCTCTAGCTTTATCAACCACTACCTATGTCTAGTCAGACATTAGAAGGAAATTATGGATGGTTAATCCTTCCTAATTTGTCCTGTAATCGTGACTGAATACAAGAGATTAAATACATTTGACCAAATTTGATCGAATCAAGCCAACCAAAATTCGTTTGAATTTGATCCAATCGGTTCTAGTATAAATTTGGCCAAATTCGATCGAGTAAGCCGAATTTGACCATTGAGTTTTACGAAATAATTTAAAAATTTTCAATATATAATTTGATAGAACAAAATATAGTTGAGTTGAATTTATTTAAACTAATTTTCAATTAAATTCATTTTAGATAAACTATTTTTTTTGTTTACAACCATTTTTAACGTCTTAATTAAGTATAGTTATTATGTTGACCTCTACTAATGTTACATAAATAAATTTTAGCAATATAATACATATTAAAATTTAAAATAATATAATAAACTCGTGAAGAAAGTTAAAGGATGATAAATTGTTTATTCTAAAGTCATGATCGAAATATTTAATTTTTATTTGATCATGGAGATGCGAACATGAAATGATTTCCCTGAAAAGCAATTAATATTTAAAAATTCTAGCTTAAATTCTTATCCTACAAGATTTCAGTTGCTTACCAAACCAATGAACCAAACTTGTTAGTTACAACTTTTTTGTTTTTAAGAAAAGTGCAAAAAGAAAAAGAGCATGCAGCAAACAACTGTTTTACGCTGAAAAGAAAGGAAAAAAAAAAAAAAGTGATTCTAACTTTATGCTTTTGAAACTGTTGGGTTTCATCTTCTTACAATGATGTCTGCGGTTTCGTTAAAAGTATGACGTTATCATGCTACACATGCGATACTTAAAATATTGCTTTTAGTTTCGTTGTATTAATTATTTTGTGCACTTTCACAAATTCATATATAGTCTCATGCAAAACAAAAAAATAATGGCTCATGAAATTAGGAATATATATTTATTGTTTGAAGTACACAGGACATTTTTATATTGAGTAATAATATAATCAAATAATATCAGATAAATAAAGCAACATTATAACATTGAAGAATACCAAGTCGAAATAATTTTTTCCAAACTTAAAAATTTCATGAGATATAATAATAGAAAAGAATTATTATTTTTATTATAAAAAAGAACATTTGGCGGTTTAAAATTTAGTGTTTGTCGATTTTCAAAAAGAGGGAAAGCAATTCAGACGATGAATTGTGAGGAAAAACAACGTATTTGATATTCATGAGTTGTCGCTGTCGATTTCCAGATACATGATCCAGAGGGTAGCCACGCGTTTACAGTTAAAAAGGAAGTGAGAGAAGTTAGTGGAAACTAACGTTTTCTTTCTCTCTTTTTTATTTTGATCTACCAATCTTAGGAGAATTTAAGGTTAAATATATGCTTTAGTCCTCATATTTGTTCTTTATTTTCAATTAGGTCCTCATGTTTTTTTTGTCCCAATTGCATCCTAATATTTGTAATTTGAGGCAATTAAGCCCTTTCCGTTTTTTTTTTTTGTCTCAATTGCATCCTAATATTTGTAAATTCGAGACAATTAAGCCATCTCAATTGGCCTACGACGTTAGTTCCAGTTAACGGAGATGGCTTAATTGTCACAAATTTACAAATATTAGGATGCAATTGGGACAAAAAAAAACATGAGGATCTAATTGAGAATGGGGAACAAATATGAGGACTAAAACATATATTTAACCTAGATTTAATTGCTTTTTTTGTCCCCAGTTTAGTTGAAGTGTGTCAAATTTGTCCCTTTTTTAAAAAAATGTCAATTTCGTTTTCGTATGAAAAAAATTTGTGTCAATCAAGTCATCTCCGTTAAAAATCATTGCTTTCAATACTCACTTTATCCATTGCAAAATTAAGGATCGAACCCATGAAATGGTTATTATTCAAAACTCACTTTAAGTTTTTAACGCCATTAGTTTGTTTTTAACGGAGATGACTTAATTGACACAGATTTTTTCTATATGAGAACGAAATTGACATTTTTCTAAAAAAATGACGAATTTGATACACTTCAACCAAACTTGAGACAAAAGAAGCAATTAAATCATCTTAGTATCTCTCATTTTCATCTCCCTTCACTTCACTTCACTATGTTAACTGCCTTTACTTAAAATAACTAACACGCCTTTAATGTTCATGTGGATCAAAACTGCACATGCATCAGTGAAGAACAAATATATCAAATTCAATATGAATTTTAGATTTATGTTATTTTAATTCTTGTAAATTAAAAAGGAAGAACGATTAAAAAATATAAAAGGATATGAAGAAGTGATTTATGAGAATAGTTTAATTATAAAGTAGTTGCCGAAAGGTTTATGGTTGCGTTTTGAACATCTTTCTACAGATTGATTCACTGATCTTTTTCACCCTTCTTATGGTCACAAAATTGTGAACGTAGATGCAAAATGGAAAAGAAAGAATCAAGTGAATGATATTTAGGAGTTAAAGTTAGAGGAATATTTGGGTATACTATGACTCATGAATATTACTTCTAGCTTTTTTTTTTCACTGTGTGGTCCTCGTTTTTGGTTCATCTTTCTTTTTTAAGCTTTCTAATGTTATATAATATATGAAATCATTTTTAATTATGATAGTGGAAACTAATGCTATGATTTAATATTCTCGTAACTTTTATACACGAAAATGTGAAATATTTGGAACTAGTTTATGCTGAGAATTGAAGTACAAATCTTGCGTAATTATGATAATAATCACTTATGTTTATTGAGTGGTAAAATGAAGTTTAATGGTAAATTTAAAGTTAATTATTTTGGATAATTTTGAAATGAGACTTGTTGGTAAAGAAAGTTGAAGCGATAAAAAAGCTTGTGTAAGCTTTTCTTTGTTAGATGTTTATTCAAGCTTTGTTGCTTTCTTTAAAAATTTCAGTTAGAGTGGTCCAACTGAAAGAAGCATGGAATATATATATAGGCATGCAAAAAGTGCTATTCATTTTTTCACTACATTGTATGTCGAATAGGATATTTATATTATATTATATTTTAACTTGAATAATTCTTACTAACTGGTAATTTGAAAAACCAATTATTAATAGAGTATAAAATGTAAAAAATACATTAGGTTATATAAATTTTTAATCTTTAAATATATTATTTTTATTAAATTTAAGCATCAAATTAAAAAAAAAAATTAAATCAAATCCTTTTAGGCAGTGCAATAATTAAAAGATTTTTAGTTTAGTTAGTAAAATTATTACAATCATAATAAAAAATTATTAAAATTTAACATTAGTTCATTTTCAATGTTCTATAATAAATTTGTTTAATATTACAAAAATTACTCGCAAATATTGTTTTTTTCTGACAGTTTGGGAAGAAGATTTTTATGAGTTGAATCACGTCTAACGTTTAAGTTTGTTTTGTTAAATTTGACAAGTCTCAATTCACAGCATTCCATTTTTTTAGTTGGTTCATACTTGATTGTTATGTGGACATTATGTTTTACCAACATATATTTGAATATTAACGTGAAATATTATTAATATTTTGTCAAATTTAATAAAATTTAAGTTGTAGTAGGTAAGAGTTAAAACTAAAACTCATTATCTAATTTTGGAAAATCATAAGAGGTGAGATGGATTGAAGTTGGACGAAGAAAATTTACATTTTTCATAAGAACGACAATAACATTAAAATGTTTTTTAAATTTGTTAAAAGGTAAAACTTATATTACATAATGAATTGAGGTTAAATGAATTGGTAAACATAAACATCTTTTATGTCATCAAATTTTTGGAAATTACATAATGTAATATTGACAAAATGAATTGAACTAAAAAAACATGATTCATGATGCATTAATTTCAAACAGTAATTAAAAAATGTTAAGTTTGGTTAATTTGAAGACAAAACATGAATGGATTGACAATAACTTCATTGATTTGCTCAAGTTGTTGAAAAAGGAATTTTCTAAAAAAAAAAAAAGAAAATATGTTTCTGAAAACTAAGGCAAGAATTATATGTTGGATAGGTGTGGAGTATTCAAATGTAGATGCATGTCTTCTTGATTAAATTTTGTACAAAATTGAGTTCGAGACAATACACATTTTTCTTATGAATGATATTTAATAATACCAAAAAAGAAGAGTGATTAAAGGACAATGCAAAAAAAACTAGCAACAAAGGTTTGTTGGAATTTACCAACCATCACAAACTTTACATAATTATTTAATAATAAAGATGATAAAAAACCTTTCATAACACAAATAGAAGAAAATATAATAAGTTATTTTGATATTTGACTAATTTTATGTAATTGGACAATATTAATAACCTTTGTCTACACTTTTGAGGAATGGGATAAAAATGCCTCCCCTTCTACCTTTTCTCTTATTATAGTTATGCCTTTGTCCTTAACAACTTCAAACTATCGTGACCAGTGTTATTAGTATTATAAAATATGTGAAACAATAAACATAATTCAAGATGGTGGAAAACGAATCAGTAAGTGGATCGTTTTGGTCATATTTTAGCTTATATGCAGATTTGGTATTTAAACCATCACTTTTGGAGTTACAATGGAAGTGGAGTGGTGATTTTGAATTACAAGTTGTTTATAACTCATTTCAGAGTTTAAATTCAATTAAAATAATCAAATAAATTTTTGGGTATCAAACCAACAAATTAATAACTTTTTCTAGTGTAGTATTCATTTTCAGCTACTATTTGATTATAATCTTTGCCTAATGGTGTAATTTACTACATAAATTGGCTATAGCAAGGTTGATTTTCGAATTTTGTTGTTTTTATGCTATTGAAAAGCTTGAACAAGCTTAAATTGGTATTCTAAAGTTGATACCACTGTTCATTTAGTTAAATTTTAGCTTATATGTAGATTTGGTCTTTAAACCGTCACTTTTTGAGTTAAAATGGAAGTGGAGTGGTGATTTTGAATTGTAAGTTGTTTATAACTCATTTCAGAGTTTAAACACAACTAAAATAATCAAATAAAGTTGTTTGAACTTTCAGTTGAGTGTTTATCATGCTTTGGTATGAATTAATAAGTAAGATTATTATATGTTGGTATTTAAAGATTATTATATGTTACAAACGTAGGTTTTTGGAGGAAGACTCAATGTTCAATTATTAGAAGTTGGTGCCAAATTTTAAGGTGTTGCAAATTAGGAGAAGTTGAGCATTTGAAAAAAGTATGTAGTCAGTGATATTTAATTGTATTTTTCAATGTTCTGTTATTGTTGCCTGAATGTGCAATTATTGTAAACATTGTTGGGTATGTGTTGATTTTAGCATTATAGATAACCTTATTGGAATATTTTGAACTGTCAACTTGTATTTGATATAAATTGTGATTTGTATGGTCAAAAACAATATAACAAACCTATAATCTGAGGCTTAGGTTCATCTTTTGCATGAACTTTGTTTGTTTCTTTGTATGAAAATGCTTTTTAATTTCTGCCTCTAGGTTCCTCTCTTATGTTGCTTGGTTACAATCCCTTTGTTGAGCAAGGATTGTCTATAATATCCCTCCTTAATAAACTTTCAAAAACAGAATATGTGTGAGACCCAATCACAATGATCCAAACTTCATCTCACTCTCTCCCTCTCTGTCCAACATCCAAGCACATTTAAACCAAGTCTTATTGTTTGACCAAAAAACACATAATACTAAAGTAGCCTAAGAAACTACAAAGACATTGTTCTAACAAGTTTAGAATGGTAAAACCTAGCTAATAAAAAAATGACACTAGCTACCAAAAGTACTTAAAACTACAACCTAGAACCTAAAACTAGTAAGTAAAATAGGCTAAAAGTGATAACAATGAAAACTGTTTTGAAATACTTATTGAAACTGTCAAATAACTATCTAAACAAGTTTGGAACTCTTTACTCACTCATTGGAATTCAACAGAGTTTCGCAATAAGTGTGATAAAGCCCAAAAGAACAGAGCTTCTGAAAGGTGGCACCCTACATACCGGTGGGTCGATCACGATTCATGAGCATGTCATTCTTATGGTAAACCTTCATTATTTTTATGTTTCTTTCATATTAACGTATGTATTTTCTATTTCATGTACACTTCTAACTCTAAATTATGTTACAGGCACAAGCTTTGGGACGGGTGGTCCATGTTGATGAGGTCTTTACACAGACTCATGTTCGGGAGGGAACTACTGAATTCGTTGATGAAAGGTCTCGGAAGACTGATGTAAGCCAATAATAATGCTACTAATAACTAGTAATTTTTATTTATGTTACTATATCATTCCCTAATTTCTAATGTTTGAATAGGAATAATTTTCTACGAGACTTCCATAGGTTAGATCCGAACATGGATAAGCTCTTACACTAGATGAAGTGAGTAATGAAGACAACGAATTTCGTATGACACAGTGTTGGGTCGATGTTGTTGGTGGGAAGAAAAAAGGGCGAGTGTACAGTGTAGGACAACTTGTTGCAAACTACACAACAATAAGAGGAGGTACTCTGAAGCACCAACCTTCTTCTTCAACCACCACCACTGCTGGCGAGGCCGTCGAGCACCTGACACGGCTACTACAACAATGTGACCAGGAAAATCAGGATTTGAGAGAAGAATACATTGAATTGAGAAAATAGTTTACAAACTTCAAGTCCCTGGTCATGAGAGCGTTGCTTGAAGCTTCTCACATTCATTCCACTGTCCCTCCGACCCAGCCACGACCCTCCTCATCACCCACCGTCCCTCAACAGCCCACATCAGTCCAGCCCACACCAGTTCAGCCATCTACAGAGCAGCAAGATGATGAAGATCATTCTGATGATGACTACATAGATTATTAGTTTTATTTTGTTATTGAACATAGTTGTTAGAAAATTTGGATGTTAGAACATTATGATTATGCTACATTACGTTTGCTCATGTTTTTCAAACATATATATTGTTGCTCTAGATGAACATATTGTTTTATGTTTTATGTTTCATGTTTCATTTACAAATACAAATTCATAAATTTGAACAATACAAATGATGTTATTATATTGTTGTTTACTTCATCAATGATTGGATGATTTTGTGATGCATACTATGGAGGTTTGTCTGTGGTTTGAAAATGTTATGTAAGTATGTATGTGCTGTGAACATGTTATGCAGGTCTGTCTAGTTGAATAACAAATACAAACATAACTTAATTCTACCTGGTTCTTACCGAAGGTCTTTGCCTTTCGGTAATTTTGAAGGCTTTTACCATTCGGTAATTACCGAACACCTTTGTCCTTTGGTAATTACCGAAAGGCAAAAACCTTTGGTAATGATTAACAACAAAAGATTTACCGACAAAAAATTAGCCATCGCTAATCCGTCAGTAATAGACATTACTGACAACTTTCTTATTTTTTCGATAGACTCTGACAGTATGTAATATTCCTTTTTAGTAGTGTATCGAGTTATAAAAAAAAATGTTATATTATGCATGATGATTTTTGGTTCAATACATTTAAGAAATTATACAAATTTTTATCTAAGTCCAAAAATTCAAGACGTGATGAAGTTGTGTGAGAAAATTATTGACATTTTCAATGAAATTGCAAGGAGAGCCTTAAGTTGAATGCAATGATTTATAACGATTTTCAACTTTCTAGCATATTAAAACTTGAGCAAATATAAATCATTGTGCAGCTTCTATCTGTATAGATAACACAAGCAATAACCAATTGAGGCATGGAAATAAAACAATGTAAATACACAGAAGACTTTTATCAAATTATCATTCATATCACCAGTTAAAAAATATTCTAACCAAAGATAAAAGAATGAGATTGAGCTACTATATTATGTTTCTAAAGGTCCAAAATAAGGATGTAAGTGACAAAATAATATGGAAAAAAAAATCTCTATTCTTTTATCTCCATACTGTTTCAATGTGTATAAATATAATGCACAATAGAGAAAAAAATCTATATGATAACTTAATCAACATACTTCAAAGAAAAATGATGAGTTGAATATTCATCAAAATATAATCGAAACATAAATAAGAAAGGAAAGATTTTTTTTTTGTATCTTAATTTAGATTTGTCAAATAAAGAGGTAAAATAAATTAAAATGTTTTTTTCACTTTTTTCTTTATTTTGAATTATTAATTTTACAGAAAAAGGGCGAAAGTTGAAGAAAAAAACATTTTCCTATAAAAAGAAGGTTGTTATTTGTCTTGGGTGCTGATGTTGCATAATATATGCATATTTATGTTTTGAATGGTATCTAAAATCTTGCTCCTACTTGACTGATGGATTTGTGTGGGGCTGTATGCTATACTATATATCTTGATTCCATACACACATTCACCACACCAAACATTACATATTTCACCAATCTTATAAAATTCATAGTAAACTATGCCTCTCCATTCAACTTTAAATTCCTTCTTCTATCTTCTTACTTGGGAATATATTTCATCAACCCATCAAACCAACCCTTACTTTTCTTTTTCTAATAAACACATCAACCTTCTTTTACTTCTTTTTTGAGTGTTCTTTTTTCTTCCTCTATCACTTTTTTCTATCTTTCTCTACATCTCTCCACCTTTCACTATTTTCCAAATGTAAGGTTAGTCAACCTAAATCTTAAATTAGAAAAGTTCCAAATGAATTAAATTTAACAAATTGTACTTGAATTTCAAACCAAAATTAAACCACATATTGCCAATTTTCTTTTTTTTTAAAAAAAAAATACTACAGTGAGTATTTTTAAAAATTTAGGAATTGAAATGAGTAAAAAAAAAAATGACTACATTTAAGAAAATTATATAAAGACGAAAACGAATGAAAAGTTTAAATATAAAAAGCAATTAGTAATGAAAGTTTAATTTTAAATATAAGAAAGTGGGATAATCTGGACCCTAGAAAAGCATGTTAGTTTGAATATGTTTAAAGAAAATTTGTAAGAATATGGTAGATAAAGGCAGAGTGTGAGGAAGAAAGCTTAAGCATTGAAGTATATATATCTTCCCACTATGGCGAACCATTAAAGCTTAGTGATATATAAAAATATGCAGAATCTGGTTTGTTGTTTGAAATGGGTTTTAAGATAGTAATAGACAAGGAATTTATCTCAAGAGGCAAAGGATAATAAGATAGCGTACAAAGTACAACACCAACAAAATCCTTTCAACATTGTTTTGCTTTTCACAATATCTCACACAATGCAACAATATCTACTTCGTATATATCACCAACTTTCACACCATATGCTTCAGAAATTTGTGTAAGGTTGTTGTTGTGAGTTCTCATTGTCACTCAAACGGAAAAAAAGAAATGATGGAAGATGAATATATGCAAAAGCTTTCTGTTTGACTCCTTTTTCTTTTTAATTGCTTTATGTCATATGGCTCATATTCATTGATTTGGTCAAAGCTTTCTATTGAGAAATTACCATCCAAGTTCCTCAAAAAGCAGATAATATGCTAAAAGAATTAATACAATATAAGTTTTTATAATTTCAACATATTATAGGTTAAGAAATTAACTTCTTTTTATAGTCATTTGAAGTTTGAGCTTCACTTTTCTTCTAACTGAATTATTTAAAAAAAAAACAAATAAATATGTTGCTATAATATTTCATGAAAATAAAAATTAAAAGTTGATTTAGATGAATAAGTATACTTTTTCACAGTTTTAGTTTTTTTTTTTATAAAAATAAATTACTTTCTAATTTTTTTGCACAAACGCATATATGTATGTGATTTATAAAAGAAAAGAAAAGATATGGCTAGTGATTCATTTTAGCAAACTCTCAATTTCATGTTTAAAACTAGGGTTCGACAAAAATAACTCAACTGCACTATATTATAGTTAACTATACTATATTATATTAAAAAAACTCATTTATTTTTACTATAACTTAAATATACTATTTTATGGTTCAGTTTTTAAAAACTGAACTTAAGAAATTTTTGACTCAGTTAATTATAATTAACTGTACTGTGTTTTAAGCCCCCTTCTCATACATTACTCCCTCTCATCTTTCTCCCACATTTCAAGAAAGATACTTCTATATACCATTAAATCTTAATATAACATTCATTAAAACACATTAATAATATATATATTTAAAATTTGAAATACTCATGTATTAAATTGAATGCGTGTGTAAAGTCTTATCATATATTATAATTAATAACTCTTACTTCAGTGATATAATTTCCCATGACATAATTAATTATTATTATTCCCTAATTACTTTTCTATCTATTTCTTTACACATTAAATTTTTAAAGTCATTATTTCAAAATTATTTATTTTTAAAAGTTTTATTATTTTTACATTAACGTTCATACACAGTTTTATTATTTCAACGTTATCTTTCATATACAGGCAAAATATTTGTTTATGTTACTTATAATAACAAAAAAGTTAACATCGGGAATAAATAAGAATAATATTAATTATATATAAATAATAAAGTTATTAAATAAAATTTTAATTTAAATTAAATTAAATATTACTAGGTGTTAATATTTATTTTACATTTATAATAAAATTCTCATGCAATCCTTTAAAGACCAATGAAAAAGAAGAAAACAAAATAGCCTAATAAGCAAAAAAATTGTATGGCTTAAGTGACTTTTTAAGTTTTTCAGAAAACAATTTTGAAAAACGTCATTTGTTTGAACGAAAATAAAATTAAAAAAACAGTTTTGATATTTATTCATGAGTTGAAATCTTAAGTTTAAGTGAAAATATAAAATATCAGTTTATAAAATTAGTGTAGGTTACAATTCAGTTAGTATAGTTTAATTTAATTTATATTGTAGTTTAGTACAATTTAGTATAGTTCAGTTAGTAGTTTGGTTAAGTTTATATTGTAGTTTAGTACAATTTAGTACAGAACAGTTCAATTCAGTTTTGATAAAACAAAAAAGGGGTTACTCCCTGTACCTCCCCAATTCCAACCCCCACCCCCCCATTCCATTTTTACCCTTTACTCTATTTTTTCTATTCCAATTTTATCCTTTAGTAAAACTTTATATTTAGAAATAAAATTTTATAATTTTATTCTCCCACCCCCCACATAACCTATTTATTCTTTTTTTTTATCTTCATGCTTTCATCTTTACGCTTTCTTCCCAGGAATTCTTTGTTCTATTTTTCTAGAAATTCTTTCTCCCATTCTTCTTGTATTTCAAGTGATAATTGAGATATTGATTTCTTCTAGAAGAATTTGTCCTTCAATTATTATATCTCTGCATTACATTGGTGTGGTGGTGTTGTATCCAACCTTTAACCTTCGTAAAACCGTTAAAATAGATGGCGACTTCCGTTTACCCTTAAACGGATGTTGACATCCGTT
>NW_014543596.1:812612-853770 GCF_000741045.1 Vigna radiata var. radiata | reverse complement strand
TATTTTATTAACTAAATTAATTTTAATTTAGATATAATTAAATAATATATTATAAAATTAAATTAAATTTAAATACTTTATAAATTAATTATAAATACAATAAACTAATAAAACAAAAAAATTAAAACAAACGTAATAAAATTAATTGAAAATAAAAAGTTAAAATATAATTACTTATAAAATAAAATAAAAAAATAAAAATAGGAAACGGATGTCGACATCCGTCGACGGATATCGACATTAAAAAAAAAGAAGAAATTAAAAGAAACTAACCTGTTGAAGCAAGAACCACCGCCCCGCACCGTCGCAACACCCGCCGCACCAGCACCCTCCGCGCCGCCGCACATACCGGCTGCAAAGCAGCAAACATAATCGCACCGCCCAACAACCCGCAAACGAAACCAACGTCTACCACCTCTCCGCACCGTGCCGCACCGCCACACACTCATGGCACCGCCACCCGCCGCACACCAAAACCACCAGGCCGCACAAATCAACAGAACTCGTTCAGAGGAGGACTGGGAGAGTGAGAGTTGCAGAGAGCATTTCAAAAATGAAAGCTTTGGTGGGGATGGGGGTGGGAATACGAAGGAGAGGAATCTCTGTGTGTTTTGATTGAGGCAGAGTGTAAAAGAAGTAGGGTAGATTAACTTTAGTAAATAGGGATAAAACGGTAAAAATAAAAAATACATAAAGGTTAATTTTGTATTTAAAAAAAATATCCAAAAAAATTGGGGGGTGGGGGTTGGAATTGGGGAGGTACAGGGAGTAACCCCCAACAAAAAACTCTCTGAACTCTTTTACAGTTTAGTTTAAACAAACTAGTTTTTAGTTGTACAGTTTTTAAGAGTTCAGTACAGTTCTATTTGTCCACCCCTATTTAAAACTAAATAAATATCTCTGTTAATATAAATATTCTGAGACATTGGTTGTTCTATCTTTGTTGTTGCGTTTCCCTTTCCTAATAATAATAAAAATATATATATAAAAACAGTTTTTCTACTCGATTTTTTTAAAACGTACCTTTTAACATATTATTGAACATTTATTCACTGTAAAATACGAATGTTTAACCCAAAAAAAAAAATGCTAAAATGAGAAAAATATTAAGCTTGCACTCTACTCATTCCTATGCCATACTTGTAAAATTAAAATCAACAGTTTTCATTGGACCGCTACAGTGTTGGTCCCTGGGCCCACTAGAGATATGAGTATAATTTTCTAGTAGCATTTTCTTTCTGCACCCAGTATTTTTTTTCTTGCACCTCCAAAGACCTTTAAGAATCCCAAATTATTCTAGAAATTTTTTTTATTGCTTAATCTAGAATAAATTTCCAAATTATGTAACTCATAATTTAAAAGTGCATTATAGATTTCACCATTACTAAAACATATTTAGAATTGTACCATTGAAAATACAATTTCAAACTACACTATCCGAAAATTTCACAATTAAAAAATATTTTAAAATTTCACATTCTGAAAATCTAAATTGTGAGCAATTAATATATTTTAGGAAAAGCACAGAATGAGAAGGAAGAAATTTTCTATTCTTGTGTGTTAGCTATGCTATGATTAATTGGGCTTTTCGGAATACCTATGACAGATTTTGGAGAATTTAGGGCTTTTTTAGCCCTTATGTAACAAGCACAGGACAATTGCACCATAATTCTTCCCACTTTTTTCTTTTCAAAACTTTTATATTTTCAGAAGAGAATATCTAAAATAAACTAAATTTTATTTTTTCAAACTACACGTTCCTGAATGTTTGAAAAGGAAGATTTGGAATAAATTTCAGAATTTGTAATCTATTATTGAATTTCAACTATTTTGAAATATTCATTCCGAAAAAACATGTTATAGAATTTATTATTACAAAATAAACTATACTAAACAATTTGTTTTGAACCCACTGTACGTTCTTTTCTGATTGTCAGTCTCTTTTCTCGTAGTAATTATTCCATTTAATAATTATAATCTATAGCATAAATTATAATTGTAAATAAAATTATAAGACTTCCCTAGTTTTTTTTTTCCAAAGAATCGTTCCGAAATTTTTTGTTTTTGATTTTATGATAAAATCTAGGCTTAATACTTCTATTGGTCCTCATATTTGTATGTCAATCTCAGTTTGGTCCTCAAGTTTTGAACTATCTCAATTGGGTCATAATTTTTGTAAAAATGCATACATTTTACCCTAACCGTTAAGTTGTCTCAAACGGCGTTAATTGATGCTGAGATGATTTTTTTATTTTAGACTTGATCCCTCTCTTGGTTCTTATGTTTGTGTGAAAATCTCAGTTCGGTCCTCAAGTTTTGAACTGTCTCAATTGGGTCATAATTTTTGAACTGTCGACAATGACAACATTTTTTAGTTTGAGAGGGAGAAAAGGTGTGAGTCGGGGGGTTTGAGGGTGGAGGAATGAGTGAAACGTGATCAGTGATTGGAAGGAAAAAGAAATACCATAGCCACGTGGATTTAATGATTTTAAAACAGAAAAAAAAAATTACAGTTCAGTTCAAAGTTAACGCCGTCTCAATACACTTAACAGTTGGGATAAAATGTTGTAAAATGTTTGCATTTCATAAGGACTTGAGGAAAAAGTGTGATAAGTGATTGGAAGGAAAAAGAAAGACCATAGCCACGTGGATTTAATGATTTTAAAACATAAAAAAAAATTACAGCTCAATTCAAAGTTAATGTCGTCTCAATACACTTAATGGTAGGATAAAATGTTGTAAAATGTTTGCATTTCATAAGAATAAAGAAAAATATGTTTTAAGATAGCAAAATATTATAAATTTATCAGTGAAGACTAATCTTATAAATAGATAAATGATTCAAAAATTATCAATATTATAAACTTATTTATTTGTTTTTTGGGTTTGCTTTTGGATTACATTGAAGTTGTATGTTAATTTTTTTTATTTTGAATTGTCGAGTTTAACATCATCTTAGAGTGAAATTATTTAAATTTCAATTACAAAAATTGTAATCTTTTTATTTAAAAAAACTTATAATAAAATGAGCCAATAAGATCATCCGTTTAATCAACTAACTTCTGGTGATTTAGATCAAATTCAAATTTTTTTGACTCACTAATAAATAAATCGTGTTGAGTTGACTTACTAAATAACCAATTCGCAGTGGATCAAGCCGAGCGACATGTTTTGAAAGCACTCATTCTCTGTATTCTATCTCTCTTTTCTTACATATTAAGTTGGTAACTGCACAACTTCATACCTTATTACAAAACTGAAAACCACCATTCCCTATAAACTGCATAATCATTTTCCACAGAAAATGAGATTATTGACAACGCTATCAGTAAAATCCCTCTCAACAACTCATTTTCTTGCTCTAAATTCCACCATAAATAGACCTATCAACATATTTAAATTGTCAGTCAACCTTCTTATAATCCACGCCAAGAAAGTGTCAACTTACGTTAATAATCTATTCTTGTCCACGTATTTCTTCTTCAATGACGTTTGATGAGTCATTAACACATCAAACAATAAAAGACTTGAATGCATGATTAATTATTTCCAGTATAAGTAAATGTAATTGGTTAAATTATTTGTATCACAAAGCTTAATCAGAAAGTAAGTAGGTGGTGTATAAAACCTTAATCCATTCTACATATTTTAAGATATAATATTTTAGAAAAAATGCGTAGAAAAACCAAGTTAAAAAGGAATATCAATGTCGAGAGTAAATTAAAAAATAAATGACATGCTTAAAAACACAAATGAGAATTTAATCACACAATCAATTTAGTTTAAGACACGTATATTCCGTAGTTATTACTTCGGATATGGGAATGAATAAAGTAAGCATCACTTGTGTATGAAGACTAATTAATTGGACGTGGGTTTGCCTTCGTCTCATGAATCTGGTTACCATCATAGACTATATCAAATCTTGTCTTTTCTGTTTATATAGGAACTTTTCAAACAAAAATCAATTTTATATCACAAAAAGGTGCTATGAAAAAATACAAAAAAACTATTTAATGTTTTATCTTCATACAAAGATACAAAAATCAATCATCATCTATAACATATTTAGACAACTTTGCTCCGGATCAACAAGACAAAGCATTTTGATCTAACAGTATCAGCAATTGGTGGAGGCCAAGTGAATTTTATGTGGTTGGACAAGGAGAGTCTAAGATAAGGATCTTCAAGGTGGTTGGTGACACTTCAATTGTCGGATTGGATGAGTAGGCCTCAACTTCCTACATTTTTAAGGCCTTTGAAACTATAGGGTATTGCTTCCTATACCGTATCAAATTTCCGTACGACAGGGAGGAGTGATTGCTTTCCGGAAAAGAATTTTAGGAAGTTTTTATTGTGTTCCGAAAAATAAATTTTGGAAGTGATAGGGTGGAAGAAGAAATTTGATAGGTTGTAAGAAGGAATGCCCTCAACTCCTTAAAGTTGCACTAGTGGAAAAATGCTATTTAACGTCGATTATTTTGGGCTTTTAACGTCAGATCCCGAACCGACGTCTATTCGAGTGATGTAAAATGAGACGTCGGACCTTATAGGTCAGACGTCTATATAGACGTCGGACCTTATAGGTCAGACGTCTATATAGATGTCGGACTCTATAATCAGACGTCTAAAATGTCGTCGTATTTGGTAGGATCTTTCTCTAGAAGTCTAAAATGTCGTCGTATTCGAGTTTACAACTTTATATTTTAGTTGAAAAGAATGGATTGTATGTTCTTACTTTGTATTGGACGATTTTGATAATGTAGTGGAGGGAATTGGAAGAGGGCAAAACAAAAGAAATCGCCATCCAAGAACGCTACCTAAGGACATGAGCAAAACTGCACAGAAACTCAATGAAAACGCATTTTAATCGGTTCAAATGAAAAATAATTCATCAAAGAGTAATGTAATCGGAGTAAAATTAATTTTAAACGGTGCAAAAATGAGTAAACGAACCTGAAAAACGTAACCTGTGCAGAGAAAACATGAGGAAGATGATGAACAATGAGTGCGCGTAACTACTGCCTCGCGTTCGCAGTGTTTTAATGCAGACATTTAGACATCAGTTCCCCTTACAACAGACGTCTAAAGTGCTTTAGAAGTCAGAGTGACGGGATCAGACGTCTAGATGGAGTCAAAAAGTGACTTTTTAAATTTCTGGATTTAGGGTTTAGACGTCGGTTCCCAGAATAACAGACGTCTAAAGTGCTTTAGAAGTCGGAGTGGCGGGATCAGACGTCTAAATGAAGTCAAAAAGTGACTTTTTAAATTTATGGATTTAGGATTTAGACGTCGGTTCCCCCAATAACAGACGTCTATAATATTTTAGATGTCGGGGCTCTCCCAACTGACATCTATATGTCTTACAAGTAGGTGAATAGCCATTAATTTCCGCCATATAGACGTCGGGGCCCCTCCTAACTAACGTCTATATGATTGAAAGAAATGACTTTTAACCCACCTATCAGACATATAGACATCAGTTAGGAGGGGCCCCGACGTCTAAAATATCATAAATGTCGGGGCACCTTCTAAGTGACGTCTAGAAGGCCAACTTATTTACAAAAATGCCACCGGTCATCAATATACGTCGTGTTTACCCTTAACCAACGTCTATGATGTGACGTTAAATAGCATTTTTGCACTAATGTTGGTGTCGAAAACCTTAGCGCTTAATTGTTTATAATCAAAGAATTTCCTAATGAATTATGCATAAAGCAAACAAAAATTAGCATATCAAGGAAAAGAAGACAAAAGATGCTAAGAAGCTAGGTTTTTACCCTTCAATTGAGCTACTAGACCTTCTTCTATATATATCGCTTTTTATAATTTTATATCAACCTAATCCTTGATATATTATGAGAATATACTCTAGACTAAAATTTATTAGGAATTTACTAGGAATTTAGCTGTGACATTTGATTAAAAAAGAAATCTTTTATTATATCTTTGAGTGAACATGTAACATGAATAATTTATTTTTGATTTTTTTTTAAATCAAGGTATATATGGTAAAGGGATCATGTTGGGAATCATTCAAACTATTCAACCAACTTTAGAGTTGTGTTAACGAATAGAGATAGGTTTATATATATATATATATATATATATATATATATATATATATATATATATATATATATATGGTAGGACTTATTAAATGATGTTGCCAAATGATTTGTAATGCTTTCAAGAAAGTCTAACTATTTGGATGAAACTAATTAGGTGTTACATCTATAATATTGTATAAGCTGATAATAAAAGAATAAAGATCACGAATAACGGATTTTCTAAGACGTGTAGATCATTGTTCTTAAGAACTTCTCAGAATTTTTTAGGATCTCAGAACTAGCTAGGATCTCTAAAAAGAGTATAAAATAAGTCCATAATATATTTAGGAAAAGAAGAAAAGAGAAAGAGTGAAACTAATAGAAGAGAGAATGAGAGTGTTGGAAAACAGGTAGGTTTCGTTTTTACACCAAGAGGGGGGTGAATTGATGTTTTATCAAAAACAAATTCTTTTCGCAATCTTGAAATCAAAGTATGAAACTTTTCAAACTTTCTTGAAATGCAAGTAATGAAAATTCGTATGCATCGGAAAAACGTAGTTGACTGCGTTAAATGTAAAGTCGACTATAAAGTAAAAGTGCAGGGATAGAGAAAATAAAACACTGGTTTTTATATCGGTTCGGCCAACAATACCTACATCCAGTGTCCTTCCAACCCAGGAAGCAAATGCACTATAATGGTTGCAGTTTTTACAACAAGGAATTTATAAAAGACCTCCACGTCAAAAGTATAAATCTCCTCTCTAACCCTTAACCAAAATATAGGCAATAACAACAGCAAGATATCCCCTCTTTTGTAATCTGTCAACCACTCTGAACAATCCTCAAAGTGAACTATCACTTGTAATCACAATAGGTCCAAAACAGCAGTCTTTACGGATGCCAAGCCAGAATCAATGCAGCAGTCTTCAAGGATGCCAAGCCTCAATGTGATCAAACCAGAAGCACCTTCTTTGTGCAGAATATGATCAAGCAATGTGTGCGCAATCAGCCTCCATTTGAATCTCTTTCAAGAAAGATCACCACCGTCTTCTTTGAGAATTCTTGGAGCTCTCTAAATAGAGAATTCAATCTGAAACAGAAATGAAAATGTTAGATCATCAAAAGTCTCTGAACAAATTCGTGTTCAGCCTATTCATAGATTTATGTTAATTAGATAGCCTCACAGTCGAATACGTTATTAATTCAATCGACTGGATTATGACAGTTATAACAGTTCAGTCAAATTGGTAGCATATAGTCAACTAAAAATAAAACACATTTAACACAATTGACCAAGTCATCAATGCTCAACTAACTTTTGAAAATATAGCCGTTGGAGTGCAAGAGTATAACAGAATTTCAAACTAGACAAATAATACAGTCGAATGTGTGGCGCACATAGTCGACTTCAACATGCAAAAAATTTTGAAATTCTTTTCTTCTCAAAACTTCACAGAGCACTGATTCTCAAAATCTGTACAAAGATTTTAGCATAGTCGAATCTATTAATAATGGAGTCAACTACACTATAACTTTGTCACACAGTGATAAGTTCATAAAAAGCTTGTGGTTTTCAGCTTTAAAACGTGTAGTAAAACATATGTAATGATGCATTGCACATAACACATAAAGCACATAAACATGTTCAGCAGATATATCAATCAATCAGCATAGGAACATGTAACACAGTACATAAACATGTTTAACAGATATAACAATCAATCAGCATAAGAGCATGTACTTCATCAACAACATATGCGTGTTATTAAGCAATGTGTTGTCATCATCAAAAACTAGAGTGATGTAGAAACTGTGTTGTCAACAATTTCAATAGAGAGAAGAATGGTTCTTGATGATCTTTGGAGAGAATGAAGTGCTTTATTTGTAAAGCGTGAAAAGGAGTGATCCAAGGAAAAGATCTTGAGGAAGAAGCTTCCCGGTTGTGGATGAGTGAAACCACTCTTTGAATGTGGATGATCCTGAGCGTGACTTGTGGATGAGTGGTATGACCACTTAGAGTTGCAACGTTCCAACGTTCCGCAAAACCAAATTAGATATTTTGCAATATAACAACACTATAGGCACTCCTTTCTATAGCATATTGCAATACACACACACATACACATAAAAGACGAAAGATATAAAAAAGAAATTATCCAGGGTTTCATAACATCAGAGCTAGTATAACAAGCTATATGAACTAGTCCTAGATCAAGAAACTTAACACACAGTGTAGTTGGTATAGCAAGCTATATGAGCCAAGGACACTTGACGTGTATTAAAGGTTTATCAATCATAATACACCCCCACAATCCTTGTTGTTATCATTGAATTGCGCTTACTAGGCCATGCGCTTGCCTGGTATTCATGAGTTCTCTAAAGATCATGCCAAGATCTCATGCAAACGGCCCTACTCAACACACATATAGGTGATTTCATCAAGTGTATGCTGCAAACCATACACCACCCATAAGGGATATGAAAATCATTAAAACTTTGTTTGAACTAAAATTCTTTCACCACATAGGATTTTAATAACAAAGTTTAACCTCTCGCTAATGCAGTCTTAAGCACTTCCACACACACACCATAGGAAGGGACATAATTGTTTAAAATCAATTTAGTTATATCAGAACTCACAAGTGACTTGTTTTTACCCATGTGAACCTCATTCATTGGATCTTCAATCACAAAGGTTGAATTACCATCACTTGTCTGTTTGCAAGTGGCTTAAGTCTAATTCCCTTCAATGTTTCTAATATCATTTGTCTTCCCAGGGGTTTTGCCAAAGGATCTGCTAGATTTCGTTTTGACTTCACATAATCAATGGAAATAGTTCCACTATTTAGCAGTTGCTTCACCAAATTGTGTCTCAATTGTATATGTCTTTTCTTTCCATTGTAATTCTTATTTTTAGCTATAGCTATTATCGATTGGCTATAACAGTGTATTGATACTGATGGGGTTGGTTTCATTCCTAGTGGAATGTTCGCTAAGAAGTTTTTCAACCACTCAGCCTTACTACCAATCATCTCAAGAGCGACAAACTCAGATTTCATTTTTGATCTTGCAATAATTGTTTGTTTGGTTGATCTCCATCTAATCACACCTCCCCCAAATGTGAATACATAACCACTAGTGGATTTTGTCTCGTATGAATCAGAGATCCAGTTAGCATCATTGTACCCTTATAGTACAGCGGGAAATCCACTATATTCAATGGCATAATCCATTGAACCTCTTAAGTATCTCATAAGCCTAGAAAGTGCATCCCAATGTTCTTGATTTGGACATTGAGTGTACCTACTCGGTCTACATACTGCATAAGCAATATCAGGTCTAGAAAAACTCATCAAGTGCAGTAAGCTCCCAATTATCTGGGCATATTGAGGCTGAGATATAAATTCTCCTCTATTTTTCATTAATTTAGAGTTAGCATCATAAGGGGTACTCACGGGTTTGAAATCATAATACCCAAACTTCTTAAGAAGTTTCTAAATGTATTGGGATAGTAATATACTATTTCCCTTCCTTATGATTCTAACACCTAAAATTACATTGGCTTCACCCATGTCTTTCATTTCAAAGTTCAATCCTCGAAACAATTTAGTTCTAGCGACAATTTTATTGCATGTACCAAAAATTAACATGTCATCCACATATAAACATATAATGACACAATCACCATTTTCAAATTTAGAGTACACATTTATCAACATCATTAGGTGAAAAACCATCAAATAGAAATACACTATCAAGCCTTTCATGCCACTGTTTTGGTGCTTGTTTCAACCCATACAAATATTTTAAAAGTTTACAAACTTTATTCTCTTGGCCAAGTACAACACACCCTTCAATTTGAGTCATATAAATTTCCTCCTCCAAATCACCATTCAGAAAGGCAGTTTTAACATCCATTTGGTGTATCACTAGCTTATGGATGGCTGCTAAGGCTAACAATACTCGAATAGAGAAAATCCTTGTCACGGGGACAAAAGTGACAAAGTAATTTATGTTGGGTTTTTGATAAAACCTTTTGTTACTAATCTTGCCTTATACTTCTCTATAGATCCATCAAGATGATACTTTTTCTTAAAGATCCATTTACAAACAATGATTTTTTCTCCTTTAGGCAAATCTACTAAGGTCCAAGTATTATTTTTGTAAATTGATTCAATTTCAGTCTTAATGGATTTATTCCATTGTTTTACATCACGAGAACTAATAGCTTCTACAAAGCTCCTTGGACCATTATCAACTAGATAGGTATAGAAATCAATACCAAATCGAGTTTCCTTCATCTGTCTTTTACTTCTTCTTAATTCCTCACACAAGGCATCATTATTATTATTATCTACAGGTTGAGACGTTTCACTAACCTTTAAAGGAAAAACAAAAAACTCAACATTTTTTTTGTCTCCATTATAGAATTACTTTCAACTATATCACTTTTAAGAACTAGAAACCTATAGGCAACACTATGTTCAGCATAACATAAGAACATGTAATCAAAGGTTTTAGAGTTTATTTTCCATTTCTTAGGATTGGGTAACATCACCTTAGCTAAGCATTCACACACTCTTAGATATTTAAGGTTAGGTTGATAACCTTTCCAAAGCTCATAGGAAGTTTTAGCAGTTTTCTTATGAGGTATTCTATTTTGTAAAAAACACGCAGTAAGCAAGGCTTCTCCCCAAAGGTTATCAGTTGCATTAGAACTAATAAGCATCACATTCATCATCTCCTTAAGAGTTCTATTATTTCTCTCAACTACTCCATTAGACTCAGGTAAATATGGTGGGGTTACTTCATAGATGATACCTTATTTAACACAAAGGTCATTAAATAACACATATTCACCACCTCTGTTTGATCTAATCCTCTTAACTTTTTTATTCAATTAATTTTCTACTTCTACTTTATAGGTTAGAAACACATCAAAGGCTTCATCTTTATGTTTGATTAAATACACTTTAGTTTATCTAGAATAATCATCTATAAAAGATTATATGTTGTGAGTGGTGGTCGTAGATGTTAAAGATTCTTCTGATCGCGTTATATGCCTACTGAGGAGGTTGAAACATTGGGACAAGCCCTAGGAAATTTTATCATTCGGCCAGCTAGATTGGCAAAGCCAATTTTAGTAAGTATTGTTATTCATACTTGCTTTAATTATGTATGCATTTGTTGTATTTGATTGGATATATTATTGTACTAAATTTATTTAAATTTTGGAGGGTTCTAATAAGGTAAACATTGTTACACTTCCGCGACCACAGTTGTCTCCTCTCCAACAACTCGGTGTAGTGGTAGTGACAATGGAGAATAAAATTATTCAATTAGATATGTCTTCTGAACTCATAGGTAAGACTGATACCACAACTTTTTTTGTGTCATAAAGATATTTGCAAAATTTTGATTGGTAATGATCTACTATCTACGACAGTTCCAAAAGTTTGGAATTTGTAAGTGAGCCTTCATTAACCATAAAAATAGTTTAATATTGTATTCAATAATTTATTCTAACATTATTTCTTGATATTGAAAAATTTATTCTAACATCACCTTGCATCAAGAAGAAGAATGCTACTATTTATGGAGTTTTTGACCCTATTATCATTTAGAGTGTAGGAAATAAATCGAAAAAGGTACAAAAATACTTAATTAAGATATTTGAAAAAGCAGACAAAGAGGTGTGTTTAGCACTTTACTTGCATAAGTAAGTACACAATTTTTGAATTATAGGTAACTAATTTAAAACTTATTTTCAATTAATATTATTCCAACTTGTAGGGGTCCTTGACAATTGCTAGTCATTAATCTTGATCATTCTCTTGTAGTTCTATTATATTCCTTGTATAAGAAAGCTAACACATTGTCCATCAAAAGTATATTATATGCATAAGTTTCCATTTTATTTTGTTTCCTTTCAATATGATTTAATGAATGTTTACTTTTTGTAGGTCTTTGGAAACTCAACCATAATTGCGGGGTGTTACATTTGTATCTAGGAAAATGCAAACAATTGCACCTAGTGTAATTTATATGTATGACTACAATTTAAGTTCTAATATAAAATATATTGTAATTATTTATATTTAATTTGCAATGTCGACGTCAAGGGGAGTTATGAGTGTGGATATTACGTCATGAAACTCATGCACACAATTATATGTACAAACATTACTAACTCATGGAATAAGGTAATTAAAACTTACTAAATATTTATCTAATTATGGATTACAATATCGTTTAACTTCATTATATTTTTTGTAGATATTTAATGATTCACCCACACTGTAAGGTAGAGAGATGGAATAAATTAAAACCAAGTTTAGAGAGTATTTGTAAAAGTTGTAAATGTTATAGGTTTATGTATATACAATTTCATGTTTTTAATTTATTGGACACCTGAACTGTATAAATTGATTTACTTAGAAATTGTTTGATCTGGTTATATGAATTCTTTGGGATTTGTACATAACTTAGGTGTACAAGAAAATGGTAAAACAAAATAAATTTGAAAAAAAAAACAAAATATAACTTACTATGATAGATTTTGCATTACTTGTCATAATAACTTTAAACATACTATGACTCACCCAATTATATTTGTCATAGTAGATCTACTTACTAAGATAGGTTTTTGAAAATGTGTCATAGTAAGCTAAACTAATTATGATAGATTTTTAAAAATTTGTGTGTAAGCTAGACTAATTATGATAGATTTTTAAAAATTTGTTATAGTAAGTTGGACTAATTATAATAAAAACGTGATATAGTAAATTGGATTTATTATGACAAATTTTCAAAAACATGTCATAATCTTATAGTAAATCAGACTTATTATTATGATAGATTTTTGCAATGTAATAAAAAGAATAAACTTCTTATAACTTCCATAATTATGATGTCAGCATACTTGTCATAGTAAATTTATTTTACCTATCATAAAATCTCCATAGTTTGTAATTTACCTTTCAATAGTGTCTTAAGGTTGATTTAATAATGTAATATATAAATATTGTAATCTATAATTGATTGATTTTAGCTTTGATGGGTTACATATGTAGATATTTGCCTAGAAGGAATATAAATCCATTAATAACTTAGGTATGATTTTTGTTAAATAATTTTAAATTGGAGAACATAAGTTGTAAATTGATATGTAAAGAGATTTATCTTAGCATTCTATCACAAAAACATAATTCATTTATTTAACTTTAAAATAACTAATTTAATACTCATATCCACAGTTGTTTCTAATTAATCGGCATTTAAACTGTTTTGCATTCATCATACATAACAATAAAACTCTTCATTTCGTTATCTTACATTGTAATGAAAAACATACACTTTTAACTTTGAGACTGTTATTTTTGCAAGTATTTTTCATAACAATTATCATTATAATATAACAAATACAAGGGTGACTTAAAGGTTTAAAAGAGCTAAAACAGGAAACATTTTTCATAATTTTATAATAATTTAATAAAAATATATCATTAAAAAAATTGAGACATAATTTTATAATTATTTAATAAAGGTATACTAACAAAAAGTAAATTTAAGTTTCAAGACCTAAAACAATAGCTTTATCTGCTTGTCCTTGAGCCTGCCCTCACATATATAAACACTAAACACTGCAACTTTTTTTCATAAGAAGCTTAATTAAAATATAGTTAAGATAAAAACAATCTTCCTTTCGTATCGATCCCTGTCTGTATTATCTTCCTCTTTTTTTCATTACATCACTGTCACTTTCTTTTCTTTCTCATCATATTTGTTTTTACTTCCAGTTCTACAAGGCTACATGTGATGAACCAATCACTTGAAACCAAATTGGATATGCCAAGAAAGATTAAAACCTTAGATAAAGAAGTATATCTTAACAATTTGGGTCACTTTTATATATATATATATATATATATATATATATATATATATATATATATATAATAAATATTAAATGTGTTAGGGTCATTATATGTTGGGTTCGTGAGAGAAAACAAGAAACCCAGAAATACAGAAAAAAACAGAAGAGAAAACAGAGAGATTGAAAAACTGAATATTGCGTGAATATCATATTCGAAACCAGGAGTTGGTTACAATATATAACCAACTCAAGCACAGAAAGCAAACAGCAAAGAAAACCGAACGCAAACAACCGAACGGTCTAACACAGGACCGTTCGAACCGATCGGAACACAAACTAACAAACGAAAAAAGTCAAGTCTAAACAACAATCCTCCACCTAGACTTGATTTATTACAAGATAGAAAATACCAAACGGCCAAACAATCAGAGACCGAACGGTAGAAACCCAATCTTGGACAACCACTTAAGAAACTTCTCTCTAGCAAGCGGCTTTGTCAACATATCTGCGGGGTTGTCTTCGGATGCAATTTTGCAGATTTGAACATCACCGGATTCCACTATGCTCCTTACAAAATGCAGCTTGACGTCAATATGCTTTGTTCTGGAATGGTAAATCTGATGATTGGCCAGATGAATGGCGCTCTGGCTGTCGCAATGAACACAGACAGACTTTTGATTAAAACTTAGTTCCTGAACCAAACCTTTTAACCACAGTGCCTCCTTAACTCCTTCAGCAAGCGCACAGTACTCAGCTTCAGTAGTTGACAGAGCAACGACTGACTGCAATGTAGACCTCCAGCTAACAGCAATACCAAACAATGTAAACACATATCTAGAACGGGATTTCCTAGTGTCCATGCACCCGGCAAAATCAGAATCAACAAAACCTTCAATATAACCTCCACCTTGAAAGTTATTCTGGAAGAGTAATCCAGTATCAAGAGACCCCCTTATATATCTGAGCATCCACTTCAATGCTTCCCAGTGAATTTGTCCAAGATCAATCATAAACTGACTGAGAACACTTACACCATGTGCTAGGTCAGGTCTTGTGCAGACCATGCCATACATAATGCTCCCAATCCCATTTGAAAATGGAACAGATTCCATCTTCCTCCTTTCCTTCTCGGTCTTTGGGCATTGTTCCTTGGTAAGTTTCAAGTGTTGATCGATCGGTGTGCCAGCAGTTTTAGATTCAGCCATCCGATACCTTGAAATTACCTTCTGCAAATAACACTTTTGAGATAGAAATAAGTTTCCGCCCGGTTTATCTCTCTTTATGTCTATGCCCAAAATCCGCCTCGCTTCCCCTAGCTCCTTCATTTCGAAAGCATCACCCAACTTTGCTTTCATCTCATGGATCATGCTCCTGTCACTGCTAGCAATCAGAATATCATCCACATAAAGCAGAAGATATAGAACCTCACCGTCACGATTCAGAGTATATACGCAATCATCATAATTGCACCGCTTGAAGTTCAGCTTTATCAGAAAATCATCAAATTTCCTATACCACTGCCTTGAACTTTGCTTCAAGCCATAAAGAGACTTCTGCAACAGACACACCCTATCGTCTACAACAAAACCGTCTGGCTGCTTCATATAGATGGTTTCCTCCAAGTCGCCATGCAGAAACACCGTTCGCACATCCAACTGTTCAAGATGCAAATCGCAATGAGTAATTATTGCCATCAGGACTCTGACTGAACAATGCTTCACCACTGGAGCAAAAATCTCATGATAATCTACACCTTCAATT
The DNA here is from genome assembly GCF_000741045.1 of Vigna radiata var. radiata. Lineage (NCBI taxonomy): Eukaryota > Viridiplantae > Streptophyta > Magnoliopsida > Fabales > Fabaceae > Vigna > Vigna radiata. The sequence continues at coordinate 838,083 of NW_014543596.1, read as the reverse complement.
TGAGTAAAGCCTTTGGCAACAAGCCTTGCTTTGTACCTTGCTTTCTCACCGCCCAGTATAGCTTCCTTTTTCTTAAAAATCCATTTTGAACCTACAACCTTCTTACCCTTTGGCAGATCCACCAGTCTCCAGGTGTTATTCTTCTTCAAAGCCTCCAACTCTTCCTCCATAGCACCCTGCCAAAGATGTCGATAGCTGCTGTCAAGAGCCTCTTTGTAACTTTTCGGTTCATCCGATCGGTCAAGATCTTCAGTAGCATTCAATGCGTAGCAAATCAGATCTGCCTCTCCAAACCGTTTGATCGGCTTAGAGATCCTTCTTTCTCTATCATGAACAAGCTGATAGTTCCTCAAATCAACATCAGCAGCTTTTGAGTGACTTCCATTGCCAGACATACCATCTGTGTCATCACCAAAGTCTGTTCGATTTTCACTCGTTCGGTTCTCCTCTAGCGTCCGAACGTTTTCATCTTGCCCTTCATCCGTTCGGTCTTCCTTAGTCAACGACCGAACAGCTCGTTCAGTAGTATGCTCCACCTCCACGAGAGTCTTCTTCTCGCTTCCAGAGTTTTTAGCTTGCATTGCCATCCTTGTTTCATCAAACATGACATCCCTGCTAATGATTAATTTTGAAGGTTTAGAATCTAACCTCCACAACCTGTATCCCTTAACACCTTCGGCGTATCCAAGAAATACACATCTCACTGCTCGGGAATCCAGCTTATCACCTCTGACATGAGCAAACGCCAAAGAACCAAACACTCTCAAGTGTGAGTAATCAGCCGGTCGTCCACTCCACACCTCCATTGGCGTTTTAAAGTTGAGAGTCGAAGACGGACTCCTGTTAATCAGATAAACGGCTGTATTGGCAGCCTCTCCCCAGAAAGCCTTTGACAACCCTGATCCCAACAACATGCACCGAACCCTCTCCTCATCCTTTCAGCCAAACCATTTTGTTGAGGAGTCCCAACCATAGTCATGTGCCTCCTGATCCCTTTCTCTTTGCAAAACACATTAAACTCCTCTGAAACGAACTCCAGCCCATTATCTATTCTTAGACATTTCAGCCTACATCCCAATTGGTTCTCGATTTGTGTGTGCCACTCTTTGAACCTTTGAAACGTTTCAGACTTATTTTTTAGAAGGTAAATCCACATTCTCCTTGAAAAATCATCAATTATACTTAGGAAATACGCCCCTCCACCATGAGTTAAGGTTCTTGCCGGTCCCCACAAGTCAGCATGGACATATTCAAAGGGTCGTTCGGTTGAGTGCTTCCCTTTACCGAACGGTATCCTATGTGATTTCCCTAAGACACAATGGTCACGGAAATCCAGCTTTTGCAGTTTGTCTCCCAGAAGTAAGCCTTGCTTCTCCAATTCTTCAAGACCCTTCTCACTGATGTGTCCCATCCTCAAGTGCCAGAGCCGAGAGGTATTCTCAACCCCACTTGCTACCGAGACATGACCAATGACAGTTGATCCCTCCAGAATGTACAAGTCATTCCTCCTTCTACCTTTGACAACCACAGAATCTCCAGACCATACCCTCATCACTCCATCTTCGACTTTTGTGGTGTAACCTCCAAGATCAAACGAACTAATAGAAATCAAGTTTCTCTTTAGTTCGGGCACATACCTCACATCCTGCAGTACCACCTCTCGGTTGTCAAACATCTTCAGTCTCACCGACCCGACTCCTTGTACTCGGCAAGCTTTGTTATTTCCAAGCAGCACTTTTTGATCAAGATTCTCAAATAACTCCTTCACCGGGCACATGTGATAGGTGCAGCCGGAATCCATGACCCAGCTCCTTTGAGAATCTTCAGACGAAGCCACCAGAACTCCAACAGATTCATATCCCTCAGACGCCTCTGCCACATCAGCGGTTTCCTGTGACCGAACGGCCTTTCCTTTCTCCGGACAGAACTTCTTGATATGACCAATCTTCTGGCACTTGAAACATCGCACCTGTTTCACACCGTTTGGTTTCAACTTCTTCTCTTTTCCAGCCTGCTTCTTCCATTTCCCTTTCACCGAGATCAGTCCAGATGCTACCTCCTCGGTTGCCTTCGAATCTTGGAGCTTTTGGAACTCCTTGGTTTGAATTAACGTCACAACCTCCTCTAACGTGATCACTTGATCTTTCCCGTAGAGCAAAGCATCCCTGAAATGCTCGAAGGTTCTTGGAAGAGCATTCAACAGGATGACAGCTTTATCTTCATCCTCCAACTTCACTTCAATATTCTCCAGATCATCGACTATCTTGCTGAATTCTACAAGCTGCTCCTCTATCGTTCTTGATTCTGACATCTTGAATGAATAGAGTTGTTGCTTCAAACACAACCTATGAGCCAGCGATATTGTCATGTATAGAGACTCCAGTTTCGCCCAGATTTCAGCTGCAGTCTTCTCCTTTGCAACCTCCCTCAGTACCTTATCACCAAGGCACAAGATGATTGCGCTTCTTGCTTTATCTCCCATCTTCTTCTTCTCTTCTTGAGACATCGCAGCACTCATGTTCGAGTCACCCTTCAACGCTTCATCGCATCCCTATTGTATCAAGATAGCCTCCATCTTGATCTTCCACAGCCCGAAATCATTAGAACCATTGAACATCTCAACGTCGAACTTGGTTGCCATTGCTTCTTGGAGATTCTTGAATCACTGCCCCATGGTGGGCGCCAATTGTTGGGTTTGTGAGAGGAAACAAGAAACCCAGAAATACAGAGAAAAGCAGAAGAGAAAACAGAGAGATTGAAAAACTGAATATTGCGTGAATATCATATTCGAAACCAGGAATTGGTTACAATATATAACCAACTCAAGCACTGAAAACAAACAGCAAAGAAATAAAGCCAAACGAACAAACACAAACAACCGGACGGTCTAAATCAGGACCGTTCGAACTGTTCGGAACACAAACTAACAAACGAAAAAGTCAAGTCTAAACAACATTATATTTTATTAACCAATTTTATAAAATGATCTAGTTAAGATAAATATGACTAAAAGTATATTTGTCATGAAATGTATTGTCTAGAGACCAGCAATAATTATAATTTGTTGAAGGGGTCAAATTGTAATTATTGAAACTAAAGAATATTAATCGTCAGAAGTTATTTAAGAGGTCATGGTCCCCATCTGTGAGCACAACGATTCATTTTTTCTCTTTATCCCCATCAGAAAAAAAAATCTAGAGGAAACTAAAAATACTCACAGAAGAAAGATCATAGACTACTATTGCAGTTTGATCATAGACTAATTCAGGTTCATTAATTATTTTCAATGTCTTCATGTTCGCTTCCGTTTTAGTATTTGAAAACTGATTTATTGCTCGTTAATTGGTATCTATTAATCATAAATTTCTAACATTATGGTCTTTTGGGACACTTGAAGAAGGAATCACATCATGAGACAGCTGGATGGACATTGAGTCCTAAAACACGACTCTACACGCAGATACATTGTCAGTATATGTCTTCATCAAGTAGTTGGAAGTTTTTTATTCCATTACAAACCAGACACTAACTTCTTAGTCTCACAAGATATATTCTAATATATTGAACCAGATTTGGTTAGACGAATTTCAACATTTCAAAACATTTCTCTTTAATGTTGTAATGCTGAATTGAATGTGCAGACTGCAGAATATACAAGCATATACTTTAGATATATAATTAAGAAAGCATGATAACAAAAGAAACTTCATTGGTTTGTATACTTTTATATTTTCAAGAAATAACTTAAAATGATTCTCCCAGTTCCATGTCACTGCAACAAATGTCACAGGTGGGTCATTTGACTTAAATGTTTCAAAAGATAGAGAAAATTGGTTGAACCATAAGTGACCCACAATGCTACCAGGATGATTTGAAACAGATGAAAAGCAGGGTGCACATGGATTGGTGGTTGGGGAGGAAATCAGGTAGTCAACATCATTAAGACTTTTTCACATATTTAAAGCAAAAAGATAAATATGAAGAGCATAAACCACATTGGCAGTGTTGCAAATTTCTACAGGGTTCAAAATTAATGAACACCATAATATCAAGGATCCACATTAGACTCTTGCATGTCTAACAATCAGGACCACAACAGCAAAAAAATATCTATATATAGCACAAAATATAACAGAAATAATGCAAACTATACATTGCTTACATAAATATATATGGTTCATGCCACACCTAAACCTCTGAATCCTGTGTATTCTGCTTCCTACTTGCCGCATCACCAAAGTGTATCAACCGCCAAGGAGAGAAGCTGTAGGTCTAGGATAAGCAGAAGCAATTCTAGGCACATCTGCACCACCATGGGTGCCGGTGGATCGGCCTTGGCCGGAATTGCGTACATGATGATGTTTATGATCAGCACCTTTTCTCTGCATGTCCTTTGATTCCTGAAGCTGCTCCAATGCTTTTACCACCTCATCCATAGTTGGCCTGCACTTGGACTCTACAGAAAGACATTGCATGGCAAGTGCCGCTGCTGCTTGAGCTCGAGTATGTGAATATTGACCTTCCAAACGTGGATCCATTATACGGAAAACTCTTCGTTTATTAGATAGGTAAGGTTTTGCCCATTCAACAAGGTTATGCTCCCCAGATGGCTGGTTCTTGTCTATGGCTCGTCTTCCCGATATCATTTCCAGAAGAACTACTCCAAAACTATATACGTCACTCTTGGCAGTCAGATGACCTAGCATAACAAAAATTTCGATCACAAAATTGTAGGTAACTTGCGTGTTAATATGAAAAAACTAAAAGCTGAGAAAACGTAGTAGATTCACAAATCACGAGATGGCAACAAACACTGTCATAATTGAAAATATAAGAAACTATCAACAAATTTGGAGAAAACCATGGTTATTGGCATTCTGAAAAAAAAAAAAAATACACCTAGCAAACGGATCCTAAAAAATGCTAACAATTCTACTGATAGAATAGTGTAAAGACCGCTTTAGAAAATTTAGTAGCTAGACTAAGAAACTAGGCACAATCTTATTTATGTATTAATATAGGTTATCAATCAAAACAGCATACATTAGGGTGAAATCTATGCTAGGAGCGAAATTTGGAAAACACTATAGTTGATACCTGTAGCTAAATACTCTGGAGCGGCATATCCTCGGGTTCCCATGACCCTGGTAGAGACATGGCTTTTATCACCAGTTGGACCATCTCTGGCCAACCCAAAATCAGAAAGTTTGGCGTTATAATGCTGCAAAGCAACAAGCAACCCAGTGATCAACTCTAAATCGACCAATTTTCAACCATAACAAGAAATGCTCAAGTTCCAATTATGCACATACTGTATCAAGTAGGATGTTTGAAGTTTTAAAGTCACGATATATGACTTTAGGTTCTGTACTGTGAAGAAAAGCAAGGCCCTTCGCAGCCCCAAGAGCTATTTTCAGTCGCAAACTCCATGAGAATGGCTGAAAGTAAGAACCTCCTGTATTTATGATGATTTCAAGCACATTAGTATTAGAACTCAGGATTAAATTTAACATTATTAATTAATATTCAGGAAAATGAAAATTTCTTTAAAGGAGTATAAACAAAAAGGAATATGCTTTCAACTAAAGTAGAAGGTACTAACTTCTAAAAAGATGATTTTCCATGCTACCCTTAGGCATGAATTCGTAAACCAAAAGCCGATGCTCATCCTCAAAGCAGTATCCTATTAACTTGACAAGATTAGGATGCTGCAGTAGCCCAAGATAGTTTATTTCAGCCTGAGACAAACATTGCAAAAGAAGAGGACATCAACAATTATGCAACTTGGGAATTGGTAGAACTTCAGTGTCAAAGTCAAGTTCTACTAAAAATCCCCCATACAGAATCAGACAGGCAAAATGAAGGAGTATCCAAAAATGCTTGCAGTTGCCTAGTATTTTGTTAATATACAATGAAATTTTAAGTCAAAACGATAAGTATCAAGCAAATAATTCGACTGATACTTACCAACCATTCTCTGTGACCCTGGAACCCATCTTGGTTAAGCTTCTTCACAGCAACAATCATGCCTATTCCCGGTTTGGTAGCAGTAAGTGAATGTTCATCAATCCAGCCCTTAAAAACTGAACCAAACCCACCCTCCCCCAAGACACTATCTGGGCGGAAATTTCTTGTGGCGACTCTAAGCTCATTATAGCTGAAGCTTTTCAAGTTGGACGATTGCAAGATTTCACCTTCACTCCGAGAAGTGACGGATATGGAGGCTGATGAGTTCCTGCTAGTTGAGCTTATGTCATGGCCACTCCTGCTGACACTTCTCGAGGTTATCCCTACATGAATACAAAGAAAAAACAAGTTCACAAAGACTCACCACCATTAACCTTGAAACAAACAAATCAACACTTCTCAAAGCAAATTCACATGGAATCCCAAAACCCGCCAACCTATTCTTCTGTTGTCTAAACAACAATTTCCCTCGGACTGAAATAACAGCTTCTCTCCTTAAAATTTTCCTTGCAGAAAACCTTTCTTCCGGAGGGATTAAAAAAAAGTGAAAAGCTCATAAATTAGGTTTGCTAGTGAATTGTAGTGCAAAACCATTCAAAAGCTTTTCAATCACATACCAAACCAAGCCTGAGATGAACTTTCAAGGGGGTGTGGAAAAGCTACAATTCACATGAATACCCAAATCCAAAATCTACCCATCCAATGGGTCTCTGAAATCAAACCCCTTTTTTTCAACACACACAGATCACCATGTCAGAAAAGGCATAGCAGACTTTCAAGGATCTTAATCATGTATTACAGACTCGGAAACATGAACATGACAGCAATACTATCCATAAAGTTATCAGCTTTAAGCATATCCCATGTTCATTTCCAACCCCGGAACAAAAGTAGCCCATTTTAATAATTGACAGAGAAGAAAATAAAGATACAAGCCAAAAAAAAAAAAAAAAAAAAAAACTGACCTGTATTGGAAGGACTTACAGCCTTAATCCTATTACTCCAGCAAGCACCCATCAACAAACCACCCCTGTGACCAAGTCAAAGGTTGAGCCTTTCAGATGCAAGCAAAAAACACATAGTCTGAAACTCTAAAGGGTGAAAATGCAAATTTGCAGAAATGAGGAAAAATGAAACACTGTTGAACCCACCAGGATGAAGGCAGATCTCAGTAATTACGCACTGAGTAGCATAGATTTCCGAAGCCTTTTTCGACCCTTTATGATTAGGGGTTTGATGAGAAGGGTCGTGGAAGGAAGCTGGAAGGGTCAAAACAGGAACTTTGATCACTTTGTTGATGGTGGCTTTTGTAAATGATAATATTGTAGCCTTTTTTAGACCCTTTTGGCAAACCAGCGAAAGTGGAATAGAAGGTTGACTTCACCGTTTCACCACCTTCTTTCTCTTTTTGTCTTTTTTCCACCCAACATTAATTAAGGGAATATAACATCAAACTATAATTATCTAAACATAAAAAATTAAAATCATACACATCAGTTGAGAACTTGAAACTTAATAGTTTAGTTACTCAAATAAGTGGTTAAAAATGTAAATGATAATTCAAAAAACTGTTCATCAAATTGGTCAAAGAAGATTAAATTTATTTGTCGGGTGATTTCATCTTCTGTAGAATAACGCTGATGATGAAAGAGCTTATGATTATCGTATAATTATTTTAGTTTGAAGTTTAATTTTACACTTCCGTCAAAGGAAAAATAAAAAAGATTTAATTTTACACAATCATCACGTTTTTGTCGGTCAAGGAATGTTGTCTTCTTCTGAGACTTTGTCCCCACTGCTATTTAATGATTCCTGTTTACATATTTTACAATTATTAGAGTGTCACTTATTTCATCGGTTTGTGTTTATTATGGTAATATAAGATTTTCATTTTCTACATTCCATGTATTTAAAACACAATCTATTATTTTCATTCAATGTTATTTAAAATATTATTTATCATGCATATTCCTAAAATTTTTATTTTGAAAAATTATCAAAATATTACATATTTTACCACAAAATAGTTTGAAATATCCTGTTTTGTAGTAAAAATGTTTATTATGTGTTTACTTGAATGGTATGAATATCAAATTGACTTAGTTTTTTTTATAATTAGCTTCTTTTTACTAGCTTTATAAATACTTAGTCTATTTTGATATATTTTATAAATAGATTGTCTTTGTCTGATTTCATATTTAGTTATGTCAATGTATGAAATGCATCAACCTACTTCAAATTAAAATAATATATATATATATATATATATATATATATATATATATATATATATATATATAAAACATGATACATGAAACTAAATTTTTATAAATAAAATTAAATGTTTTAAGTAATTTATAATAAGTTAAATAATTTAAAATATGACACCAATCCACTTGTCAATTCTAAAATTTTAATATTGTTTTCATTAATTATAGGTTTTCAAAATTTTCACATGATGCGTAATATCCATCTTAACCACCTTTCACAGTGTTGCTTTTAATTTATGTAATTTTGATTATAATGCTATTTTTTTTTCTCTTTCAATAGTATAGATTATACTTTTCTCATTTATTTTCATATAATCTTTCTTTATCAAGAAACAAAAATCTATACAATAAATAAATACAAAGTTTTAAACTCAGAAACCTCTCTTTGCTTTTTTTTTTCTCGGAAGGATCTGTTCCATACACATTTCAAATCAACACCAAACACATGCAATTGAATATTCTCTCATATTAGTCTTTTCATTGTACCATTTTTTTTAATCATGTTGTACAAAAAAATTACTCCAATTCAAAATATTGGTTAAAATCATATAAAATTGACTAAGTCAACGCTATATAAGTGTATAATTTCTAGAACAAGAAAAAAAAAAGTGTACCTTAAACCATTTAAAACAATATAATATTGCTTCTAAAAAGTTTTAAGGAGTTTAAAGTTAAATCATTTCGAGCTATTGTAAATATAATTAACTTTGTAATAAAAAGATTACTAATTTGAGTGATAGAATATATGTATTTCTATGGCATTTGAAGTATAATTACATATTTTGGAAACAATTTGATCGTTTAATGTTTTAATAGGTTTTTATTTTTGTCCAAAATCTTAAATAGGTCCCTTTCTTTTTTTATGTCTGGGTCTTTATTTTTGTAAAATTGATGCAAATAAAAGTTTTCTGTCAAATTAATCAAACGACGTTATGGATTGTGTCGTCTAGTATGCTGACATTATAGTTTTAACATACATATCATTAAAAACGTGTGTCAATTCTTTTATTTTAAATATTGAATTAAAAAATTAAGTAAACAGAGTGGAAATTTAATTAAAGAAAGGGCAAAGTTAGGAATTTGTATTCTATTTTTTTGCTGAAAGCCTCATTCTCTCTGCAATTGCAAAATTGAAATGAAATTGGGGGAATTTAAATTTTAGGGCTCGTCATTCATCCACAAAATCCTTGTTGTTCAATTGGAAGTGCGAGTGTTGATGGGTGAAGAACATCGACTTGAAATAGCTATGCATGTGCGACTAGAAATATCGTTGTCTTTTCTCAACCATCTTCATTTACTGTTAGTCATGGATTCTCATATTTGGATTCTTCTATCGCTAAACTATTGGCACAAAATATGTTCAATGATGTTGATTCTGCTTCCCAGTTCAGGAGAGGATTAGAGGAAGCTACCAAGCTTCTTCCTTCTGGCCCTAAGCTTGTAATTGGTCTCCATTCAAAGGGTGAAGAATAGAAAAATAATTTTGGAAATCATGGGTAGTGAACAGATGTTATAGATCAGGTGTTTTTTAGTGTGGAAAACCTGCATAGTGAACACAATTCCTTGCAGAGTGGAGTAGTGAAAGGTGAGGAGCGAGATGGAGGGAAGGACCGATCAAAGAAAAAAGGAGGAAGAAGGAAATTATGGATTTGAGGAATCTTCTACTGATGTGTGCACAATCTGTGTATGCCAATGACATTAGAGTTGCCACCGAATTGCTAATGCAAATTCGAAAACACTCTTCTCCCTTTGGAGATGCATCGCAGAAGGTAGCTCACTACTTCACCAATGGTCTTGATGCACACTTGGTTGGGGCTGGTTCTGGCGGTCATAAACACTTTTCTTTCCTGAACTCTCAAAGGATTACTGCTGCAGAGTACCTAAAGGCATATCAAGTGTTTCTATCTTCCACCCCTTTCAAAAAGTTTACATATCTTTGCAAACACAATGATTATAGAAGCTGCTGCAAAATCAGAAACTATCCATATCATTGATTTTGGCATCCTATATGGTTTCTAGTGGCCAATTCTTATAAAGTTTTTATCAAACAAAGAGGGTGGTCCTCCCAAGCTAAGGATCACATGGATAGAGTTTCCCCAACCAAGATTTCGTCCCTCTGAAAGGACTGAGGAGATGGGTCACGTCTTGCTAACTATTGTAAGCGTTACAATGTTCCCTTTGAATATCATGTCGTAGTATCAAGGAATCCTAAACCTCAAATTCTCCCAATTTGATTTTGATTTCAATTTCGCAGAAGAGAACAGAGCTTTCAGCACTCACTTTTAATTGATTTCCCAATTTTGCCCTTACTTATATTATATTTTCACTCTGTATAGTTCATTTTTTAATTAAAAATAAAATAAATACAATTAAGACACATTTTTAATGTCACGTAATTTAAAATTACACTGTCAGCATGCCACATAACACTGTCTTAACAAACGTTTGATCAATTTGACGACAGGCCTCTAATTGTTTTAATTTTACAAAAGAAAAAAACCCAATTGAGACGCCAAAAAAAAGGATCTATTTGAGATTCACACTGTAAGGACCTACCGATACATTAAACTCAATTTAATTTTTACTAGTGTAAATACAGGGGTTATCACGTCTGTGAGGATGTAATTTTTAAATATCTTTGAGTTATTTAAATTTTAAAAGTAATAATTAAAAGGATAAAGTTGAAAAAATAAAAATATATAATTATTAAAATATGATAAGATATTTATAAAGTAATGTTATAAATTGTAGTTATTAAAATAACAAATATTATGAGTAATATTATGTAAATAATTTTTTTATTATGTAAATTGTAGATATTGCAACAAAACATGTTTCTATCCTTCTGCCCCAAAATAACAAACCTTGCAAGAATTTGATTTTGAATCTGGTATTGTATGAATTAGTCCTCATCGTGCTAATCTTTGCATACATAATACCCATAATATTTTTAGGTAAGAAAATTGCCTTCTGCCGGAACCCCTCCCATCGTAATATGACAACCTTGACATCAATGGCCACATTGACATCCTCGTCAACCGCCTCGGCCTCTAGTACCAGTACACGCCCCTCTTGTCCTTCCTCATTCGAGAAGGCTTCTCCCCTCCACCATCGAGGAAACCACTAGCATCTCCGGCGTAGAGCATAATTGCCTCATAATCGTCGTGTAGGTTTGCGACTCCCGCGTAGTGCTGGAAGAGTGGAGAGGAGTGGTAAGGAACAGGATGAGGTAGAGGATGGGTAAGGAGTGACGCGTGTTCCGATGGTGAGGTTCGGGATGTTGGCCTCGGTCTGATTGGTCAATATAGAGGAATTTGCCACCGGTCGGAGACGGAAGGACAGGGGGCGGCCCAACAATGAAGAGAGTTTCGGAGAATGATGGAAATGAATAAGGGAAAGAATTAACACATTTCAGAAAAAGGAAAAGTCATATAGCACACCGTTAGCTAGCTCAACCAAGATTTAACGTCGTTACTTTTGGAGGACTAAAAATTATAGTTTCTTAAAGGTAAAGGATCAAAGTATACCAAACTTTGAGGGAGGGACGAAATCCAAAAATGCCTCATACTTAAGGGACTAAAAACATATTTAACCCTTATTTAAATTAAAAAAAAAAAGTAGTTACTAAAATGATAAAATTGAATAAATAGTTTTTCATCATGAATAATTATTTAAATTTAAAAATAGTAATTCAAAGGGTAAAATTGAAAAACTAAATAAGACAAAAAAAAAAAACAATTGTATCCTCTTTATATATATGTGTGTGTTACAAAAAATTCATCCATATATTTGATCCATAAAATTTGATTTCTCTCACTAAATAAATAAGCAAGTGTATCATGATGTCAAAAAAACATGGAAGAAAAAACATTTCCAATTGACATAAGATGATAATAATATCGCTTTAAAATTCATCTAACTTTATAAGATCAATGCTTTTATTACAAATTGAAGAGAAAAATAAACACAAACAATTGATAGTCTGTCTAATATTTTTGGGTAAAATTCCACAAATAGTCATCGATAACAATTATTGCATTAAGATGTGGCAATTGTGAGATTTCAGGCCAACAAGCTTCAAGTTTTGCATCGACATTGAACTCTTAATATTTGAATTCTTTAGGAAGAGAGTAACAAAACTTAGTGAAAAAATAATAATATGGAAAGAGAACGAACCTTAAGGTGGTGGAAATAAAGGAGGAACAATCAATGGAAATGGGGACGTCTTTATAGTAAAGGAAATGAAAGAACGAGATAATAATGGCATGAAGACGTTCGCAATGGCAGAAATGGATGAATGCGAGTGTTGGCTTCCAAAATGGTGAATTATAGCATCGGGAAGTTAAAGTGATAAGAATGGAGCAACAATGACGGAGAGTGGTGGATGAAGAGAAAAACATGAATGGAATGAGAGAGGAAGAGAACACAACTTCTCTGCAGTAAAGCAATGCAATAGGGAGTAAGTAGTTGTAGTGGTGAATAAAAGTAGAGGAAGTTCATGAAAACGACGTTGCAAAGAGATAGGGAGCAATGATGACTTCAAAAATTACTATAAGCTGACTTTTGGCTTTGATTATTCATAAAACTGAAGCAATATATTAAAAACCAAAGCCTAATGTTTGGGAATAACATAAAAAAAATATTAATTTCAGTGACAATTATGAAATTTTCTTCAATTTTATGGTCTCGGGTCTAGAAAAACTGAAATCATAAGACTATATGGTCTCAATTCTTTGACAAATGAGGCCATATCCCTTTTCTCAAATAAAATATTTAAATAAAATAAGTGACAATTTTGAAATTTTATTCAACTTTATGGTCTCGGGTATGGAGAAACCGAAGTTGTAGGTGTATATGACCTCTATTCTCTAGCAATCAAGGCTATACTCCCTTTTTCAGATAAAATATTTAAATAATAGGAGTGACAATTTTAAAAATATGTTCAATTTTATGGCGGGTTTGGAAGAATCGATGTCATAGGAGGCATGTGGCCTCGATTCTCTAGCAACCAAAGTCATATTCCCTAAATAAATTATATAAATAAATAGCGAGATTTTAAAAAAAAATTAGAATTTTTTATACACTTTTAACTTCGGTTCCGATATAACCGAGCCAAATATGGATATGATCTCGATTATTTAAGAACCAAAATCAAATCTTCTTTCTCAAAATAAAATAATTAGAAAAATAACAAAAATTTTGCACACCTTTTTACCTTAGTTCTTTAGTGAAAAGAAATATATAGTTTCGGTTTTAGTGGACTCAGACCTATAAATTTGCAAAATTTTCATAACTTTCGCATATAAATTATTTAAATAAATAACAAAAGCTTTAAAAGTTTTTAAAAATTTTAATTCATCTTTAAATTTCGATTCTAATATAACTGAAATCATATATGGATATGATCTTGATTATTTGATATCCATCCACAATAAAATAAAATAATTAAAATAATAACAAATTTAAAAAAATTTGAAAAACTTACACACTTTCGCTATCGATTCTTTATATATATTTTTTTTCGAAACCAAAATAGCAGGCGAATTAAATGAATAAATACTAGTAAAATGATATAGATAAACTCACCAAGTCAAGTCAAAATAATTTCAATAAAATAATCGCACGTTAAATGATGAATTACGAGTTGCTAAAGGTGTTGCCATATTGGATTTGATAACACATTCTGACTAATAATTAATTATCCAATTATTGTAGTTCAATAAAATAGAAAGAAAAAAAGACTTGGTAATTTTAAGAGTTGATCGTAGAATTTTCATGATCATCTAATTATGATGATGGCCTTTTAAGATACTATTTGATGAAAAAAAATGAACGGTGGAGTTAAAGATTGAAATCATGTGCACACATGTGTGTTCATGTTTTGATGATTAAAAAATAATTGAGATTTGTGACAAAGATTAGGTAAGAATCTTCAGAACAAATCCTGCAGTTTAGAATTTCGTAGTTGACTGCAGCTAACCGTGTCGCATACACATGTGTATTCATACGAATTTTGGACACGTGTGCGTATTTATACTATCATAATAATACTTAATTTAATCAAATTTAACGTCATCATTCAATGGTACAAGGAAGATTATCATTGCTATTGTTTATTAGGAAACAAAAGAAGATTGCATTCATGAACAAATAAATATATAAGATGAAGATGATTAAATATTTTTACGTATTTTTTTTTAGTCTTTAATAAATTTGTTCCCTCTATTTTTTTTACATGCATTTGTTTGTGTTAATACATGTAGAAAATTTCTCTGTTAAGATGTACATCTCAGTATCTAGTAAATTTGTATCAATTTGAATTAAACAATGTAATAGCTCATATAAAAAATTTTGAGGATGGATATAAAAACAAGAAATTAATGGATTTGCAGTGGATTAGAATGAGAATGTTGGATCAAACAATTATTTCTAGATTAAAAATTATAATTAAAAGTTAAGATATAACTTTTTTACTTTAGAGAATATAATAATTTAAAGATTATTGTTTTATTTTGACTAGGCTCATGTGACATTTATTACATAACATTTGATGTACTTTGCAATAATCCTCCTTTAAACGATTGTTCCGTTATCAACAATCTCCTCGCCATAATTGTTACATCCATAATTAAATTTAGTTTTGATATTAATTATTGAATTGAGTGTTTATTATAAAAATATAAATTATAGCAATCGAGTATAGTGAAAATTATATACAAAATTAATTTTCTTTGTATTTGTATTGAATATACACATCAAATACTTTATTTATAATAAAAGAAATATGATCTAAAAGTCTAAAACACAAATAAGAAATAATAACAAACTAATTAAAGATAAGATAAAAATAATATATTTAATATTCTCTCTCAAGCTGGTGCATACAAATCGTATGTATCAAACTTGTTACTAATATAATCAATAAAAAAATTAATGAAATATATGCTTCTACACTCGAATGACACCAAACTATTAATAATTTACCAAGATGACATAAAAGACGAAATATCAACCTAGAATATTCCCCTGATCAACAAATTTGAGAGGTTGTTTTATATAAATCTCTTCTTGAAATGTATTGTTGATATCTAGTGGATAAAAAAGCCATTGTTGAAGAGTCAACATGGCTATAAATAAACTAACCAAAGTCATCTTTGCCAAGGTCAAACGCACTAGTGATAGAAGAAAGGTCAAAAGAGTCAAAAACAAAAGAAGCCATGAACTGACAAGAGAGATAAACCCTAAAAATTCAAGATTCTCAAATCAAGGCACTTGAAAAAGGAAAAAGAACGGCCTCGATGTTTCGAATAGCTACATGAGAGGAGACATGATGACATTGCAGAAAAGGGAACAAACCCACAAGTTCGAAAAGTGTTGACAACACATAGGAGCTTCGACGAAGGTGTCGTTGACAACATGGTAGTCACCTGACCAAGACAATCAAAACTATGTGGTCATCAATCAAAACAAGAACTCCAACGATGGTGGTAGAGGGCGTCACCGTCGATAGTTGTTAAGACAAGATCGTCTAGAGACTAGATCATCTAACCACTCAAGTTTTGAAGTTTAACAAACAACATTAAACAAAATATCACGTTGAACAACAACGTCTAATGAAAGGAAGCGTCTTTCATAAAGAATCATCTGATAAGCAATTAATTATAAAATAGCGCTTTCAAACATATATCATCTAAATAGAAAACGTCTTACAAAACAACATCTTGCGAACAAAAACGTCTATCTCTATGCTCATAAACACTCTGAAGCTCAAAACATGTTTTATCCAAATAGTGTTAATCAAGCAAGCTTCTTACAAAATGTATCGTCTAAGGAAAAGCCCGCTAAATGCTACAAATCACAAACAACTTTTGAATATAAACGTCTAATGTTTTACACCATATATGATAATTATATGTTGAATGTTTTGCTAAATGATGCATTTATTAATGAGTTGACAAATGATAGAATGTTTTGAACACACAGTACAACTTAACATTTATCAACGTTCAAAATATTAAATGCATGCATGATAAAGTGTTTCGATGCTTGTATACCATTTTCTTGATATTTGTGCAAATCATAAAATTACAAAGACTTGATCAGAATCACTGCACACAAGATAAAGACATTGAGAAATATGAAGAACATTCTGGGAATGTTTCACTTGAAGACTTTAGTTCTAACACATCGTACATGCTATGTTTGAATAAAAATTATGACAAAGCACCTTACCTCTGCAAAGTAGACCTGAGTCTAACTTCTCACCTAAAAGGCTACCAATTTTACATGAAGTCAACACTATCTATCTAATAGACAACTCTCAATGAAAACTATAAATAGACAAACCCGTGAAGAGAAGATAAGAAGGATACTATGAAGAAATTTTGAACGCTCATACAAGCTTGTTGTTACTCTGCCCATATGCCGTCTAAAGCTAAATGTTTAAGAGAAAGACCTTTGCAATTCTTAGATTTCATTATATTGCTTTTATCATCTCTTTGAGAGTTACCTATCTGTATTTGCACTCATAAGACTAATTGTGTTGCATATTCTATAGTGAATAAAAATACTTGGTTTTAGCTCAATTAAGTTAAACAGTCTAGACAATTGTCTAAGGTTGATGCCGAAGTTGTTAGAATACATGTATACCAAAAGTGATTAAACTAGGACTAATGGTGTTTACTAGGTGAACCAGTGAACCGAGAATGATGCCAATACTCATTTTAAACCTAGAGAGGTAAAACTTGTATAATTTTCTTAAAGATTAGTGGAGCCCCTTAAGAGTTTTTAAGGTAGAATTGGATGTAGCTCAGGTTGTGTGAACTAGTAATAAATTTATTTATTATTTCACTGCTTCTTAAAATGTTTTCCAATATACACCTTTTATATAAACCAGCGTCTAGACATTTTATTTGAATCATATATCTCTTACAAATTCATTAGACGTTGCTTTGCGAAAAAGTTTTAAAACACTATTCACCCCCTTCTAGTGTTTTCTTGTGATTTCAGCAACGACGGCTTGTGTAGTGGTAAAGACAACAAAAACTTTTTTTCTTAAAGAATTCGACTCTAGATACCTTTTTGAATATAGTAAAAACTATGTATGAGATTAATCTCTCTTGTGTTAAATATACATATAGAGTATTCTATTTATAATAGAAAAAATATAAATTAAACTCAAAATACAAATAAGAAATAATAACAAACTAACTAAAAATAAAAATAAAAATAAAAATAAAATTAAGATAATATATCTAACCATAACTAATAATTTATGACAACTTTTTCTTTATTTAAAAACATCAAAACATAAACAAGATTTTAACTTAACCTACCTAACACTTACATGGAATAAATAATTGATGCACCTTTAAAAACATAGAAACCTAAACGATATCATAATTTGATTTTAACTTTACTTATCTAGCACATCTAATACTTGTAGGTAATAATTTATGCACCTTGCAGTAATAAGAAGTAAAGCAGTAAAAGTAATAGTGTAGAACATAAGGACTAAAATATGAGTTTGGTTGGGAAAGTGATGATTTGGGTAGAAATGGTGGATACTAGTGTGTTAATGGCATGATGGATATTGTTTTGTTTAGTTTCCAATGTAAAGTGGCAAGAATTCATAACATTTTGAAACGTTGTATAATGTCATTCTTGTAGTTGACGAGAAATATAGAGTAGTGTTTGTCTATGATGTTGCAAGGTCTCATCAAAGTCTTTTACTTAGTTTAAAAAGAGAAAAAGATCAACTAAAAAGTATAAATCTTTTACATAATTTTTTTTTTTATAAAAATTGTATTTATGTGAATGAACTAAGTAAAATATCTATATATGATATTGTGGCATAAGAATATTCCAAAAATATATAAGAATAATTCAGTTATATACTCAATCATAATTAATGAATCACATGGACCTAGTAATTCCTCTAATAGGCTTTAAGTAGATAAATACGATATCACATGTTTTTATTCACAAATCATTTATGAAATTAAAAAAAAAAAAAAGCTAAGGTAACTATAGGAATGAAACACAAAATTAAAAAAAAAAAAAAGCAAAGAAACAAACAGCACACTACAAAAAAAAATTATAAGAAATGTTATCATATTGTATTAAAAGAAAATTTAAAAGTAAAGGAAAATTTAAACTTAATTAACTTATTAGAAATAAGTTGTGCAAATTAATGAATAATTTTAGTGTAGGAACATAATATTTCAAACATTATTGCAACAACACTTTCTTAGAAAATAAAATAAATTTGAAGAATTAGAAATTTTAAGCATTGCGAAGTTTCATTGCATATACATATTGTCTAAGTCAAGTTCAATGAATAATTGATCAAAGACAGGTAAAAAGTGAGAGAATAAAATAATGAAAATGATAAAATTCAAAATAATGTGAAATTTGGCAGCAACTTTTTCATCTATCGCAAAGAAATTGATAGATACTTGACATAAAGGAGTCACTGTCAGATACATCAACTATCCTATTTAAAAAAGAAAAATATTTTCTCTCTAACATATGTGTCAAAAAAGAAGCAGTGCAACAACCATGCACATTTGTAAGCTTATTATTGTATGTGTATGCTTCGAAAACTCTTTTAAAAGAATCATAAATATAAATTAGTTTATCTATAAATTAACATTTAAATATAAAAAAAAATTTCTAATTTTTTTATATATTTTCTTTCAAAATGTGTGTTGGAGGAAGTTCAATACATACATAAATCTTCACACTTGATAAGATATTGTCCTCTTTAGGCTAAGTCTTCACAGATTTGCTTTTGGTACTACTCCAAAAGGTTTCTTACCAATGGAGGTATATAATGTATGTGTATATAAACCCTTGTCCGACTCTTCTTTTATCCGATGTGGAACCTTGTTTGCACTCCAACATCTTCCCTCAAACCAAGGACTACGGACTACGGTTCTCCTTCCTCCTTCTACGGAAGTCTTATGGTCTTTTCATCCCCGAGTACACCATGGACACACCATGGTAAACACTAAGCATCTCTTGCTCTCCCCAGCTCTCATAATTCATCCGGCGAATCTGTCATTTGCCACCTGCCTGGCTCCACCTGATCATGGGGGGACGTACTCGTCTGAGCCTGGTCACCAGATCCAAAGCATGGGCTCTGATACCACTGTTGGGGGGGGGGGATTCGGCACACACATAAATCTCCACACTTGGTATGATATTGTCCGCTTTGGGCTAAGCCCTCACATATTTGCTTTTGGTACCACTCCAAAAGGCCTCTTATCAATGGAGGTATCTATGTGTATATAAACCTTGTCTGACTCTTCTTTTGTCCGATGTGGGACTTTGTTTACATTCCTACAATGTGAAACTCCAACTACAGCAAATCCTTCTTTCAAATTCAAAAATGGAGGACTTTCTATTTTTTTCATGGTCATTCTCAATTCTCTTCTCAACTCTCTTCTCAATCCTCACTCCTTTTTTTTTGTTCAGGAGCTCTTCCTAAAGAAGTTTTGGAGAATGTAACATCCCAATATCATCAAGAATAGTAATACGATAAGAGGAAATTTTGATTTTTTTTTTCCTTTTCTTCTTCTAAATTCAGTTCGGGACTCACATGCAATTGTTTTTTTTTTTTCCTTGCATGTGTTGCTAGAATGTTTTGTTAGATTTTTTCTTTTAATTCTTACTCCAAATAAGCTATAAATTGCTAAAGTGTGTTCTCTTATTTCTTATTTTAGAAATAAGAGATAGTAAGAAGATAACATAAGCTAAATTTATTTGTGGGTGTTTAAATTTTTGGTTGGCGATTGATTAAATTTGTAATTCGAGAAATGCTTAAATTTTTGGTTTGAAATCGTTTGATTAGTGTAACATCTAATTTTTAATAGTAAAATATACTAAAATGAATATTACATATATGATAATGGAACTATATATTATAAGAAAAAAAATTACAAAAGACAAGATCTATACTTCATAGAATCATCTAGTTTTCCAACTGTTTCACCCTTACCTCTCGCTGGAGCAACTGTAAATAATGTCTCCTGAAGCTCACATTATTAAGGTGATCATTGCAAAAGAGAAAACATACACAAAGACAAACAACACAAAAGCAATGGTAAGCTAGAGTACTAAAAGATCATACATAAATTTTTAAAACAATAATAATATGCATCCATATTATAACTCAAACAACATATAACACAATTCCCATCAACCTTGAAGAACCCAAACTATCTAAACAAATGCATTGATATCGAACTCATGGGGAATATGCACCCCGTGTATGGTGGAGAAACTTGCTCAGAAATAATAATAACAACATCCTCAACCACCACCAGTAATTCCATAAACTAAGGTTAATCCGTTAAATATCTATGGCCCTAACAAGTGACCATAAAATAGAACCTCCTTCTACCCTCCACGACATAATTATTCATCTCTACATGAGATGAGGTTATTGAGAGTTTCAGGATCATTCCCCAATCCAAGAGCCCCTACTTCAATACATAGCACAACATAACCAACTTAGGATATTCCTCTTTCGAATTCCTTCCTCACATGATATTTAAAATCCATATCTCACATATTATTTGAACATCACCATCACATCTCATACATAATCATATTCATATACATATATACTTAACACAAACATTGCATACAAACATATATAACACTGATTATACTTCAAAGGACTGTAAACAACCTAACAAGTCATAAAAATCACATGAAACCATTCCATATACATTAATACACAAGAACAATCCAAGAAAAATCATTAAACAACACAACACAAAACCCCTTCAAACTCATATTTAGGTAAGGAAAACAACTTTGAAACCCTCACCAACAGCTCCGGAAGGGTCTAAAACCCTTAGAACGACCTAAAAACAATCCAAAACTGATACTAGGAACCCCGAATTTGGTATTTCGAAAACCTGAAAAGGAAACCAAAACTGATGTGGTAGCGCTTAACTTCCAAAAGTTACCCCTCAGCACCAGAAAGTTGGCGCTCAGCGTTGGCACCCCTGGAATGGTGGCGCTCAGCGTCTGGTTTGGACGCTCAAGCACTATTGTTAAGATGTCGGCAAGTGTACCGAATCGTATCAAGTAAAATAAAATGGTAAGACCAAGTATCATATCTCAAAAGACTCACGACACTAAACAGTCATGTAATACCTTAATTAATTAAGACTTAAGAATGAATTTTATTGGTTTAGAATGCAAAATGCAGAAAAAATAAACATGAATGCAATTTGATCAATTGAGGATAAACACTAGAATGAATGGATGAAGTTGACAATATGAGATGATAATGTTGTTGGGGTTTAGATTTCACCTAATCACTCTCATGCATATAAAAATTCTTCTTCTTTATTAAATGCCAATGTCACTTTCTAAATTACTTAGAACCCGATGTCTCGGCGAAAGAAGTCTATCCTCAATTACTAGACCATAATGTCTTGCATCCCTAATAATTGATTATGCATTACGAACGAAAGCTTAAGACAACCAAGCGTTCTATCCCTATGTCTGGGCAATAGTTCCCTTGGGAGAAATTCCCCAGATCTAGGTTTCTGGGTATTTATCAATAACAAAGAAAACCAAAAAACATGTCATGAATAAGTTAAACATAAGAAGCATAGAGCAAAGGAGAAAAACCCTAACAATTAATTGAAGAAGCATATATAAATTAGAAACAATTCAAATACATGAGAGTTTAGAGGTTACATCTTCCCCAACAATAAATGAGGTTTAGTTCTCTATTGTCATGGAGAAACTAGGTGTACAATGGAATGGAAGAGATAGAAAAACCCTAGAAAGAGAATGGGAGAGCTCCCACATCCCCAATCTACCTCCAAAGCGGCGAAAAATGTATTTCTATGCTCAAGCCATCAAGAGATACCAATCGTAGGGCGAACAAATCCTTAAATAGAGCAAAAACAAAGTCCAAGCCCACATCACTAGCGCTCAGCACCCCAACTTAGGGCAGCCGGGTGGTAGTTCAAGAGGACGGTGCTGAGGGCCCCAAAAAGAGCAAGCAAGCGCTCTACGACACAGGAGACTAGCGCTCAACGCCCTAGGAAGGATGCCCAAGCTTGGTGCGATTCAACTTTTGGCGCTCAGGGCCCCTAAAGGGGCGCTCAGCCTTGACTGGCTGGCGCTCAGGGCCCCTGAGGGGGCCCTCAGCCTTACTTTTCTACACTGCATTTTTTTTCTCTTTTTTCGCAGATCTACCATCTTCTTGAGTTCCGACTCCTGGATTCTTTTGCTCCTTTTCCCAAACATACCAATAACCTACAAAATTGAGGGAATTTAGAGATAAAATCATTAAGTATAACCTCTACTCACTTATTCACAAAACTAAACTAAAAATAGGAGTTTAAGAAAGTTTCTAAGTAAAAAAGGGTGCATTTAGTATCATAATTAAATCACAAATAATAGTAATTTCAACCGTTATCATAACCCCAAACTTGAAACTATGCTTGTCCTCAAGCAAAATGTAACTTGGCTTACATAAAATGGATATACTACAATGGCCTAGCACATCAAAAAGCATTTTTTTTTTAGACAAGTACATCACTCATGTATGTTCATAATAGAAAGATCAGTCAAGAAATAATGATGTCTTAGCCAATTAAGCTTCAATTATGGTGCTCACATACTCAAAGAACATACAACAGATGCAAAAACCTTATAAGTGATCAATAACTAAGCAAAATGTCCAACTGTAATGCATGAAACCATTCCTCACAAAAGAAAGTGTTTCACTCAAACTCAAAGGTTTATAGTGAGATGTCGGTGTCCCTTTCACTCTATTGTCACAATGTCACAGATTAACTTTGCCATTCATTTAAACACATCAGAACACATTCGCAAGCAAATTATCATCACAAGGACTTTCTAAGACTTGTAACGTGGCTGGGCTAAGAAGAAAATTGGGTTTTAGGACAACAAAATTCCTTGAGTTAAGAGAGTAAAAATTTCCTTTCACATTAATCACAATCTCTCTTTCTCCATTATATTTGAGAAACCACTCGCATCTTAATCCCAACTTTTCATTCATTGAGCTTTTCCTTCTTTTCCTTCTTCCCTTTTTCTTTTCTTTTTCACTTTTACTTTTGCTCAATGCTCTTTTTCTTTTTGTTTTCTTTTCCCACATTTTTTTCAAATTTTCCCAACAACCCCAAACTTGAACCTTTCTCCATACCATACAAATATACTCAACTCAACTCAAGGTATAGATTTCAAAAGGGTTTTTCACATGTTTAGGCTTAAGGTTAAAAGGATAGAAAAAACATTGTTCTTTTGTTGGGTTTAAATATTGCATTGGCTTATATGGGAAAAGAACAAATGACTTTGATCATATGACACATCCAAGCAAATAGTTCAACAGAAAAACTTAGGCAAAATCAACTTTGATTCCAAAGCAATAATATTCAACAATAAAACTCTGGAGCCCAACCTCTCACCGGTTAACTCAAGTTCCACAATTTTTAATATACATCCTGCCAAGCATATCAATCAAAATTGAAACCAGGCATTTGTTTTAAATAACTATGAGCAACAACTATCTGTGCTAAATAGCTAATTCAATCATTAACTCAACCATGCATTTCAAAACCATAGAGCAACACAAGACAATATTACTCATCATAAAACATTTTATCATATAACCATTGTAGCAACTATTCATTCAACCAAGTACATAAGCAACTAAAATTAAAACACAATAAAATAACCAAAATTCAAACAAGCATAAAAATCAAGTAAAACAAATCCTGATCTCATAGCATCCATTAGTAGATACTGTCACTCATCGTCAGCCCCTGCTATAACAGCATCCATCAGTAGATACTCTCATATGAACCTTCATTATCATAGCATCCATCTGTAGATGCTTTAATCTAGTATCATCCATTAGTAAATGCTATTAGTAAAATCCATCACTAGATGTCAAGTAGCATAACATCCATCAGTAGATGTTGTCAATAACATCCATCAGTAAATGTCTAGTCACCGTCCTCTTCCATAGCAGCATCCATCAATAGATGTTGTCATCTGAATCCTCCTATGATCCCTCAGTAGATGTTGTCCAACATCCATCAATATATGTTGTCATTACTGCAAAGCAAAATCAAATCCAAACCACACAAATAATCAATTGAAAAGAAAAGGTTTAATCATTTCAGACGTCCCTATTTTGGCTGGGTTGTCTCAATTTGGTCCCTGTATTTCTAAACCTCTCGATTTGGTCCTTAATTTTGCAAATTTAACTCAATTGAGGTCTTGCCGTTAAGTTGGGTAGACAGTGTTACAAAAATTGAAACGTGGGTTGGTGACAATACTATGTTCTTGACGTGGCAAAAGTTGGTCATGTTACATGGCTTTTCATGATTTTTATATCTAAAATTAAATATTTCATATCAAAACGCACGTTTCAATTAAAGAAAGACTTGATTACTATTTAGGTAAGTCTGACCTGCTGTGTTATTGGGGATAATTGTGGAGATTAATTGGGATTTGAAGAAATCCCTAAATTGGAAGAAATTCTTAAATGGGAAGAAAACCCTAAATCCATAAATTGAGCGACCTTCATCCATAAATTGATCGAGATTCGTCTTTGTTCGAGCTTGTCGTGGTTCTTATTAGAGTGTTTTGTGGTGCGACGCAAGTGGATGGGCGGGTGAAGGAGAACACGATGTCGAAGGAGCATTCATGCTGTTCGTCGACGTGCAATGTATGGATGAAGGAGAACCGTAACGTGTGTCCACCGATTTGCCACTGTGGACTGAGATGTGTGATGCGAACTGCTAAAACTGTGAAGAATCGTGGGAAGCAATTTTGGGGATGCTCGAAGTATAAGGTATGATTTATTTGATGTTTGTATTATGTCGAAGTGTTTCTGAGAAAAGATTGTTGTTTATACAGAGTGGTGCTGAAGAGGGTGGTTGCAACTACTTCAAATGGTGCACTGATGTTGCGGAAGAGGAAAGGGGCACATGTTTGAAGTCTGAAGGAAATCAAGAAAGGTTGTTGCACAGTGAAGAAATGGTCATTAATAGGAACCATNTNGTTAAGTTAGATAAATCGTTCTTGGTTGTTCAAAAGTGGATGAAGGTGTTGATATTTATGGTTTGTAGTTTATGTGTAATAAACACAATTTTAGTGTTAATGTTGATGAGAATGGGCTGATGTCTTGTAACTTTGTTGTAACTTTCATCCATTTCAATGAAAATGAG
>NW_014543596.1:763101-812569 GCF_000741045.1 Vigna radiata var. radiata | reverse complement strand
AAATGAGACTTGTTTGATGTGTTTATGACTTTGAAATTCAATTGTTGTTATTGGTTTTATATGTTATGGACTAATTCTGAGATGTAAAATTGCATAGGAAACTGGTTCGCATAATTGCCTGCATAATAAAATTGGTGAGTCTATGATTGAGTACCAAATGGAGTACAAACTGATGGTTGGCATCTTTCTGGTTTTGTTTGTTTTTAGGTGCGGCAATAGCAATGTTATTGTGCATAATTTTATCATTTATTTCTGCATAATTTTATCATTTCTTATGCATAATTTCACTTTTAAAGTGCTTAACCACTTTCAAGTTTGAACTCAAGCTTAACCACTGCATAATTTTAAAGTGCTTAACCACTGCATAATTTTTTCATTCCTCTGATCCCGTTTTCTCCACTTTGGACAATTTAAACGTGATAAAAAAATTAGTTAAACTTCTATATTTATATTTTAAATATTAAAAGCCTATAAATCTATTTTTATTTGTGATATTACAAAAGTATAATATTACATACCTTTTAAAATCATTTTATATATTTTCAGTCACTAAAAGAATTTTATTAAAACCCATTAGATTTCTTTGAACTATGCAATTTTAGTATGTTTTGACAGTAACTTTCGATTTCAAAAATACTGGTTTAGAATCAATGAAGAAGAATATTATATATGCACGTAATTAACTTGACAGTAACTTNTTTATCAGATATATGGGTTCTATCTTGGATTGCAATACCACTTTCTCACTAATACTACTATACATCAATGTTCCTGCACTGCCACAGTTTACACAGAAATTGAACTAAAACTTGGCAAGTCACATAGGCATTTTGCACAGAACANCAATTGGGCAGCTGAGACAGTTTTAAACATGTTTGAGTGATTAAAACAAACTTGTTTGACCACAATTTCAGCTAAAATTCATTGCATAACAGAATTTGAGTATGGCAGTTCTGATGCAAGCTGTTTTAAGCAACTAGGACAGCCAAATTTTGCAATCAAGTGTAATTCAAGTTGAACACAACAAAATTGAACTTATTACAATCAAAGAAAGTTTGGAATTGACATTGCTACTGCATAATTGTTCTGGTTAACCCTCTTATAATTCAAGCAATTGTAAACATCAAAAAACATGACATTCTCTACAGAATAAAAAACTGTTGTCAAATACAAAAACCATCAAAAATACCTTGTAGGTATTATAATTGTTGTGCAACTGATACGCATTACAAAAGAAAGTGTTGTCTTATACCAAGACATACAAAAAAAGACATTAAAATTCTTCATTCATCCTGATTTGATGAGTTAGTTTCCTGATTTGAAGGTGCCTCTTTTCCTTTGGTGCAAGACTTCCTGTTGTGGCCGAGCTCCTTACAAATGCCACATCTCTTCTTTAAACCACCCTTCCTCATTCTTTTGTCATCCTTGACCAGCTCCCATTGCTCCAACCTTCTCTTCTTCTTTGGCCTCCCAGGCAATATCCTTTTTGGTGGAGGGAGGACATCAACATAGGTGGTAATCTCCCACATATTGTTACCATTTATTGGGTAGATAATTGAAGAGTATATCTCTTCATATGTCGACTTCCTAAAGCAACATGGAATGAAGTCTGCTGCATCTACATTCAAGAATTTCATAGCAGCCAAGGAGTGGCAACATGGTATGGCAGTGATTTCCCACTTCCTGCATGAACACATTTTTTCATCTAAATTGACTATGAACTTATCACCAGCTTGGGACACATGACGAACTTCAAAAATCTTGTTGCTTGACCAGCTGTAAAGTGAAAACAATTAAGAAATATTAATCATAAACCAATGACATATTTTAAATGAAATAATAAAAGAACTTGCACATCCTTACCATGGAATCCAATATTTAGTTAACTGAGACTCCTTGTTGAGTCTAGTCTTGATTTTTGGACAAATCTCCCCAGACAATGATTGACTTTTTGTCCTGTTAGTTGCCCATCTCTTCATCAAATAAAGGCGGATGTCCTCCAACATGCTTATAATTGGCTTAGACCTTGTATGCAGCATTACACTATTGAAAGCCTCTGACATGTTGTTTACCAAAGTATCACACTGAGGGTTGCTGATAAATCTTGATCTTGACCAGTGCCTGCATNGGATAATGTTGATCAATATTAGTGCTCAATGGCAAAATTTTAACGATAAAAATTTAGAAACAAACCTGGGAGGGATTTTTAACAAGTATTTGAAAGCATCATCATTAAGTTGTTTTATATTTCTCATTTNTGCTTCCCATGTTTGTGGATGAGTTGTTGTAGCTGCCTTCCACATCAATCGCTTTAGTTGTTTTCCAGGGAATTGCTTTCTGAAATTCGCATAAAGGTGCCTAACACAGAAACGTTGATCAACTCCAGGGACTACTTCTTTAATAGCTTGCAGCAGTCCCTGTTCAATAACTATGTTGTTAGAAAAATGATTTATATACAAATGTTAATTAACAAAACCAGAGAAGAGGTCATATGCATTACCTTTTGTTGGTCCGACATGATTGTCCATGATGAAGCAACTTCTATCCCACCAAGATCTTCAACAAGAAACTATCCTTGCAGGCCTTCAGACATGTATAAAACCTCTTAAAAATGTGTCCATGATGAGTCTCTTCAACTTTGACGTTCACCGTTGATCCTAGATTACGAGCTAGGAGCTCATTGGCGTAGTCATAAATCCTTCTATATTGGTCTTTGAAAGACCCATCAACATGGTCTGCAGCAATGGCCTTTGCCCTATAAGCCATACATCTAGATACACCTACATTCCATTTTCTACTTATCTTCTCCCGAATTTCCACTCCCTTTACTTGGGGATTCTCTCTAACAGTTTTTTCCAACCTCTTACTGAGCCATTTTGCATTAAGTAATCTTAATTTGTGCTCTCTACTACATATGTGATTGTCAACGATAGTCCTCAATTGCCATGTATGAATGGCTTCCATATAAGCACAATATGCCATCCAGGGGCACTCTCCTTTAGCACCCATACATTTTAGCCTACATCTCTTCTTATCATTTTTAAGATATTTAATATTTCTACCATTTTAGCCTACATCTCTATCATGATCATTATTTATCCCATCATCAAGATCACTATCATCAGATTGCACATCAACTTCGACATTACCAAACCAATCTGCAACTCCATATCCTACATCCTCTTCTGCATCACACTGAACATTAACATCGATCAAACCTTCCATTGACTCATAATTAACCTCATCATTCCCAGCATCATCTTATCCACTAGAAGTCCAGCTACGAACATCAGCAACATCCTCTTCAACCTCACCCACAACAACATCATCAGCCTCTGTTTCAATGTGACCTTCAACAACATCATCAGCCTCGACTCTTTCTTCTCCATTCTTATCATTTTCAGTTATTTTATCACCTTCATTACCAGCCACCTCACCTTCCTCTTCACATTCCCCCTCAACCATACCCCCATCTTCCTCTTCACATTCAGCCTCAACCATACCCTCACCTTGCTCTTGAACTGTATTTTGAGGAACATATTCTAACATTTGTATTACGTCAGGTTCAGACACTTTATGAACCACAAATAGATGCACCTGCCCATTAAGCCTAGCTAAGGTTATCATCTGCATGGCTCCTACATCATCCAACAAAGGCTCNAGCCTATTTTCTAACACANAACAACCACCTACAGAGTACCACAGCTCCTTAAACTCATTGTAACCTAACCCTTTTACTACACTTACTACCAAGAAATAGCTCCAAAGGTCTGGGTCAAAGGAATAAGTTGTACTCTCACCCTTATAGACAAGTTTCCCCTCATTTACGAAGTTTCCACCGTGGTGGAAAACAACTTCAAAATTTTCTTCCATGACGTAAAAANAACNCTTATATTTTAACCTATAAAGTTATAAGGACCACAGCAAAAAGTATTAACAATGTAGCCAAACCAGAACCCAATGAAAAAGACAATTACAAAACACTTTAATAATGGGGGACCACATGCATTTCAAAAAGGAAACATTATAGCACATGCAACAGTGTCGGACAACCATAAAAGGACAATGAAAAGNGCATTTACTNACCTTTCGCCACGAACACTTTCACTACGAACAAGGTCGCCAGAGTCTTCCACGTGCTTCACCGACAACCGCTTCTCTATTCCACCAAAACANCACCGATTGATCACTCAGAAATCTTAAACCGAAACCAATTTACTCACCAACTATACCAAATACCAACGTTATATCCAATTGTCCCCCAAATTCCAACCACAAACCAAACCCTCGACAGAACCCTAATTTCCCTACTATCCCCAATTATCCCCAATGACAGACCCAAGTACGTTTGCTCACCACTGATCACTAATCACTTTTTCATTTTAGTTAAAACGTTGCATTTTGACTTTTTATTTTAAATTTTAAATATAAAAAATTAAACACAACCAGGAAAGATGACCATAATCTGCCACGTCCCAACCACTTAGCCCTGTCACCAACCCAGGTTTCAATTTTCTTAACGCCGTTCAGTCAACTTAACGGCAGGCCTTCAATTGAGTTAAATTGACATAATTAAGGACCAATTTGATACTTTTAAAAATACAGGGACCAAATTGAGACAACCGTGCATAAATAGGGATGTCGGAAATGATTAAACCAAAAGAAAAAGTCAGAAACTAGGTTGCCTTCCAGTAAGTCGGGTGGTGGTGCGAGAGGATGGCGCTAAGGTCCCCAAAAAGGGCAAGCATGCACTCTGCGGCACAGGAGACAGACGCTCAGCGCCCTAGGAAGGGTGCCCAGGCTTAGTGCGGTTCAACTTCTGGCTGACGCTTAGGACCCTTGAAGGGGCCCTCAACCTTACTTTTCTGCACTGCATTTTTTTCTCTTTTTCCGCAAATCTGCCTTTTTCTTGAGTTCTGCCTCCTTGGTCATTTTTCTCCTCTTTCCAAACATACCAATAACCTACAAAATTGAGGAAATTTAGTGATAAAATCATTAAGTATAACCTCTACTCACTTATTCACAAAACTAAACTAAAAAATGAGTTTAAGTTTCTAAGTCAAAATGGGTGCATTTAGTATCATAATTGAATCACAGTTAACGATAATTTCAATCGTTATCAACTATCATCAGAAACTTACCCTTTTAAAATTGTTTTTCCCACATTTTCCACAACTTCTAAAGACTCCTATGACCCTCTAGACCTTAAGAAAACTATAAAAACACTATTGTAACTCAAATTGACCCCTTGAAATCCAATTGCACTCCTACAAACTACCCAAACTCAATTTTTTCCATGTCCAATACTTATAATAGTTTACCAATTGCCTAACCAAGTCTAACCACACTTGTTAGCACATTCTAACATCTCATAATACTCACAATCCTTATGTTTCAAGTTTTCACCATGCAAAACCTTTAATTTGGCCTAAAAGACCTAAGAACTCCCTATAAAATAACCCTAACAGTTCTACACCATATTTTATTCATTTAACAGCCTAGAAAAGTCCTAATAGGTCTAGTAATATACTCCCAACTTCCCAAAATAGTTCACAACCCTTCCCTCACTTATTCACTACTCAAAATCCCAAGTTTAAACCAAAAACACAAAAACTCACCCAAAAACCATTCACAACCTCCTACACTAGATTTTACTGGTTTGAAGGCTTCCATAAGTCCTAAATGACTTTAAAATTGACCTCAAACGGTTGTTTCCCTCAACCAACCAATTTCTCAAAAACTCACCTACCAAAATCCTATTTTTAGCATAAAAACCCAAGAATTTGACCACCACTCACTCCAAATATTTGAATTGAGTTTCCAATCACCAAAACAACTTCATCACACACAATCATGATAATATAGAACATCAATTTCACACCATTCCAATCATACGTACATCACACTATCATTTATCATCATTTAAACATACACACACAATCACCATTACAATTACATCTAATTTATCTAATCATACTTAGAGATACTAAATTAAAACCACAAATAAAGTTCTAAGACAAGGTTTAGCTTCCATTACCACACAAGAAACTGTCCAACTTTAAAAACGTGTCGTCGATTGCTTGAAATGTAAGGAATTTCTAGACGAACCTACAAAACACCAATTTGAGAACGGAAAGAGTTCTTAGGACCTTAGATTTACCAAGAAGCTCAAGGAAAAGCTCAAGATACATATGTGATGGAAACTTCTGTGCATTTACTCGATTAAAGAGCAAAGAGCAAAAAGGAGCTGAAACTTACTTTCTTTATTACAAAAACTGATCAAATAGGAATGTCGACCTTGTCACCGTGGTCGATTAGGCACCTCCTAATCTTCAAAGAGATGACTCAAGAGTTAGAATTCTTAGAGAGAATTTAGATAAATCTAGAAAAGTGGTTTATAGAGAGATGGTACATTTTAAAATAATAAAAGTTGTTTATAACAAAACTATTTATAATAAAAATTTTTAATATTAAAGTAATCGAGTCTCACTATTTTTAGAATACCACCATTTCTAAATTATCATTTTTTGGGATTTTACAATTATAGAGCATACATTGTGGTTCTGGTATGTGATATGGAGACTGCATGTGAGGTTTAAGACTTAATTTGGTAATTTATAGGCTTGGAACGTCATTGTTGAGCTACAAGCATATATTGTTGAGCTTGAGTTGCACAAAATCTAAAACAAAGGCCACTGTCATAAACGACCCTGAGCGGTAACACTTATCTCTAAGCACGGGCTCAACAGGGAGCCCTTGAAAGATTGTAGTTGGGCATCACCATACTATTGCTGGGTGGTGATGAAGTCAAAGAGCCATTTATGTTGTGGCGTTGAGCGTGTCTTCATGCACTAAGTGGTGACTCGTAGAATGTTTTCTTCTAATTGTGATTTGTTGAGGTTCTATGGTCCTTTTCACTTTCTAAGAAATTTCTAAGGGATCTAGGTAGAATATGCTTGAGAGTTTATGCTTGTAGTAGTATTTCATAATATGATGAGTTGTGGTTAATTCCATGAGTGATGATATGTGTGTGGATATTGATAAGTATTCTTTGATTATATATATGATGTGTAAAATGATTGGTTATTTATGAGTTATGATCAAGAAGAATTTAATTTTATAATATGGATGATGATTTTAGTTACATGAAAATTGTGATAGATATATAATGTAGGATGATTATGTCAAAGAAATTGGAAAATGAAAGGTGAATGTTCTAAAAGGATTTTATTGTTATAGATATATAATGGTTTTGTGGCACATCTATATTCTTTATAAGGAAAAAGATTACAATTCAATAAAACTAATGTGATGCAATTGTTAGGAACACTCCATGAAGTTACCCTTAAATTCAACCAAACTTCCATACTCATATAGATGATGAGGTTTTGGATGGTGAAAAATGCAAGAGGTTCTATAACTAGTTTAAAAATTGTGAGTTCCTTCTCTATTAAATTATAGTGAATTAACCTCATGAAGAAAATTATTAATTAGTAAATTTTGGGCTTTTTCATATTTCAAAAGGTAAAAAATTTTATGAATAATTCTCACACGTACCTATCTTCTAGTGTACAAGCAATTACTTTAATTTAAATATTAAGTCTATAAATCTTTGAGTCTTGTGTCTATATAAAGTATAATGATATGCTTATGTGATAGAATTTAAATTGTTTGTTCAATTATAAAAATATATCAATTGTGATTTATTTGAACTTATAATATTAGCTTTTTTGTTAATGGTGGTTTTCTTTTCTATTAGAATGATTGTTATTTTTTAGCGTGAACAGAGAATACTCTGCAAATTTTGATAAAAAAAAACCAGTAGATGAAATAGTTTTTGAAAATTTTGAATATATTGAATATGAATTAATAATAGACTTATATATTTTTTGAAAAACTAAAGAAGTATAAAATGTAATGTGAATTTTAAATATTCGATAATTAAAAACTATGATGTTATTATTAATATACTAATATATATATATATATATATATATATATATATATATATTACATTTTTTCTATTAGTAAGAATTTACCTCTTTAGCAAATTTTAATTTCTTAAAAGAATTGATATGCCTAATTTCTCGAAAGGTTACACAGGAAAACTTATAAAAAAATTATCCAACGTATTCTGAAGTGTGTACTTAGTAAGCTTATAATTATTTAGAGACACTCTAAGTCGAGGAAAATAAACAAATGATACATAAATATGAATATATTAAGATATATTAAGAGAAATCAAATAACAGTGAAAATAATTTGAAAGAGTTAATTTTTATCTTTATTATTTTTATTTTTTATATTTTATAAAAGAAAAAAGATAAACGTAATCAAAACTAACATGTTAGAAAAGAGGGACAAAGAGGAAGTAAAAGCGGAAAGTAATTATATTTTAACATATATAAATTTTTTACGTTTATTTAATATATTATTTTTTTATTTTTTTCTTTCTTAAAATATATGAAAATTTATTATTTTATGACTATTTTATTTTTTTTATTACGTTAAAATTGTGACCTCCCAAATTATATAAAATAATATAATATAGAATAACAAGCATTATAATATAATAAGTAGTTAAGAGAATGTAAAATAGAGTCATAATTTTACAGTAATCCCAAAAGAGGTTATGAGCTTAAACTTTACCAATTATAAAGTATTTTAAAATATAAGATAGCTAAAATATTCCAAAAGATCTATAAATTTTAAATTGTAATTAAAGACAAGACTTTCAAAATGAAAAAGATAAATAAATAAAATATCTTCTAAGAACTAGGGGCTACATCTTCTTCAGGCTCAAAAACTTGCTCCAAGGGTACATCCTTAACTTCTACTCATATTCAAGGTTAGATGATCATCGCAAAGAGAAAGGCAAGCACATACAACACACACAAATGCAAGGGTAAGCTAGGTTTTCTAACAAACAAGTTAATTCAATTAAATCTAATATAAAGAAGAAAACTCATACATATAAGCATACACATCATCATCTAACATAAACATAGAAACTCTACTTATGCAA
This sequence comes from Vigna radiata var. radiata, assembly GCF_000741045.1. NCBI lineage: Eukaryota > Viridiplantae > Streptophyta > Magnoliopsida > Fabales > Fabaceae > Vigna > Vigna radiata. The sequence goes on along the minus strand of NW_014543596.1, from coordinate 803,544 downwards.
TTAGCCAAATCAAGTATCCTATTGTATTGTGACCCACTAGACTCGTCCGGACTTAGACTAAATGTCGATCTGAGGCGGGTTGTGCACTTGTGGTGGCCTCTACTGCTTTGCAAAGCCATTGCCGAGGGGTTTCACCCGACCATACACAAGGTTAGTCCATTACCGCACAATAGGCCTTCCAAGAAGCGCCTACACTAGGACCTCTGTTAACTCCCTGACAAGTGTACCAGATCGTTATCAAGTAATATAAAATGGGTAAGTCCAGGTATCGTTTCCCAAAGGACTCTTAGGCCTTACTTTTCCCAAAGAATTAAGTTGATTTGTTAATGCAAAGAACAAAAGTAAACATGCAAATGCAGTGATTCAATTGGCTTAAAGAAACTATGGATGAATGGAGTTGTTGGGGTTTACAAATTTCATCTTATCCACTCAGCGCCAAAAATTGACCGCTCAGCGCCCAAAACTGCCGCTCAGCAGTTTGGTCAACTTTTCTGGTTGACTGGTCAACTTTTATGGTTGACTGTTTGACTTTTCTGCATTCTGGTTGACTTTTCTACACTGCAACCATTTGATCTTCAACCTTTCTTTCAATTTATTCCAAAAACCTACAAAAATTAAGGGAAACCAAGCATAAAACCAAGAAAACCAACTTTGACTGTCTTATTCTCTAACTTAATAAAAATGCATGATTTCAAGCTAATTCTAAGCCATAAAGGGTGTGATTTAATATCAAAATTAAGTATGAAAATAACAGTTTTTCAACCGTTATCAACCTCCCACTACTCTCACCAGATGCATCAATCCTCTGTAAGTGAGAATGTAAGTGAGAATGAAAGATCATTCTAAACACTAAAATGATCTCACCGAGAGATCTTAATATTATACTCAAGTTGCATCATATTCAACATTATCATCCTTGATTTCAATCATAAACCACTTCGATTTAATCATACAGTCTCATTCAATGCTATACTAGTTCATATATAATTCATACATCCATTATAAATCAAGAAAGGAGAAGAAAATAGTAAGACAGAGTAAAGGAATTCGTTCAGTGCACAATATTCGCTAAGCTAAAAATGCCAAAATAAAATACCCATAATTCGCTTAGCTAGCCTCTCGTTATGCTAAAAATACAGAATAAAATTTACTCATAATTCGCTTAGCTAGATCTTCTCGCTAAGCGAATATTCCCTGACAGCAACACCTTTTTTTTTTATCGCTGAGCGAATGGATTCGCTCAACGAGTCTGCATAATCTGCAGAATTCAATTTTTGCATATTTGCAAAACTCACTCACCCTAAACTCGTTATATGTCATTTGATGAAATTCTAACACCCTTAATTCAATCTATATGATGAATTATACTTGCTTAATTTGTTCTAACACCTCCTAACCTCATTACCTAGTGATTTTGTATTGATTTACCCTCAATTTCTTCAATTTCATCTACCTAGATACCCAATTCTAATCTAGTACTTAGAAATTGTTTTTACCATTTTTGTCACTTCTAATAAGTCACAATTGACTTACCCAAGCTGCCTAAATGCTCTAGCACAGTCCCAAACCCTAAATCTCCAAAATCACTCCCTCAGTTTCTTCCAAAATGACTTTAACAACACATTAACACAATTTATGTCTAAAAATCCATTTAATAGTTTTTTCATGATCCCTTAACTCAAGTTCTTTACTATATCTCAACCTAAAATAGTTCCAATTGCATCCATTCACAACTTCATAATACATATATCCAGAAACACAGTTCCAACATGTAGAAATCAAAGTTTTAGCACAAAGAATATCATTTTTCTTCATACAGTTCACACATGCAATACTATTAACAATTCCATCAAAATCTAACTCTTTACATACAATCAAATCACGAATCGGAATAAACCCTAGCTTCCCTTACCTCTAGTCAAGTAGTGTAGTAAACGAAACCCCTCTTTTTAGCTCAAGAAGACCCTCAAGCACGCCCTTTTCACTTTCGGAAGTGCTAGACCACTAGATGGAGGATTCAGGAACTAATCAGTCGGATAGAAGCCTGCAACTCCAAAATTGCCTAAGCGTTGTCTGATTATGGAACAATAGATCAATGAAGGAGAAAATTTGGGAAAGAAATGACGTAACAGAGAAGAAGAAAACATTGGAGAGAGGCAAGGTTTACACATGATGGAAAATGAACTCAGAACTTTGTAAGAGTTTTACTAACAATGGTTCAGCCCATTGTCTTCTGCCACATGTGCAGCCTCCAATGCTATCTTTTTCTCAGACTTTACAAAAATGAATGTAGAAATTTTGGATTTTATTATTTTATAAAAAATAGAAAAGTTAGTGTTGGAATGATGAAACTTTCCTGACAACCTGGTGAAAACCACCAAACACTTCGATAATTTTCTAAATGAGTTTAACAACCATTATCATAGTCTTATTTATTTATTTAGGTGAATTTTCATTATGCATCTCTAATCCGATTCTCGCACTTAAAGATAAATATTATTTACTAAAAGAATAACGGTGATTTGAATTATTACTTCTTTTTAATTGAATAACTCAAAATATATAAGAAGATAAAATTCTCTTAATAGATAAATGTATCTTTATGTTAATAGTAATAAATGTGTTTTTCGATAGTAATAAATGTATTTTTCGATAAGTGACTAATTTTCAAGAAATATTTTAGAGGAATTAAGATTAGGAATTAAGATTGAAATATAAAATTTTTGAAAGCACTAAACATATAAATTTTAAAATTAAAATATAATATTTTATTTATGTTAATGTATATATATCAAGAAAAGTAAAGTGAAAAGCTAGCCCCGTCAATACATATATCAAGCTCTCATTTCGACACATATAATATAGAAAGTTGTATACTTATTACGATGAATTGAATAATTGTTTTGAAAGAAATTATATATAGAATTTTTTATTTTGTAAATGGGTAATAGATTACTTTGTAGTGAATCTCTAGAACACTAAAAATGAAAATGATAAAAAGGAGTAAAAATAGTTTTATATTCATGTTCTCAATTATATTTAGCTAAATATTCTATTCCTAGCCATTATTATTTTTATTGCTTTTCTATTTCTCGCATTATTTTAATTCTTGCATTATTTCTCATTTTTTTTAAGTTATATTTTTTGTTCACAATGTGTTTTTATTGATTATTAATTTGGTTGCTTTTTTTGTTGTCTTTCCATATAATTTATTTTTAAGATTAAGTGTTTTTTTCCGTCCCTGTCAATAGAAGGAAATTAGTGAAGTTTATATAGTCATGTATTTTAAACATCAAACTTGTTTCATAAAAATATTTTCAATGGAATCAACAGCTTCAATAAACTTGTTTTTATCTAAATGTATTTAAATTGAAAATTTATCTAGATTGTTTATCTAAAAAAAACCTCAAATGAAAATTTATTGTTTTTTTTATTGAAATAACATAAGTTTTGATCATCAAAAGAAATTGGTAGATCCAATCGGATTTGATGTTTTTGAGAGCTTCCTTTGATAAAACACTCGACTTGGCTAGTTTTAAATGTTTTAAATATGTGTGTTTGAAATTGTATGAGATTGCAATGTAGGGGGATGGTAATGTGTACACCAAAATAATGATGTGAACCCTACAAGTGTTTGTTTAAATGTGTAGGTCAAGTGTAACTGTAACTGTGTTCAATAAATGACACCTACTAAATCTCCATTTAACTAAGTCACATTATATTACTATATCAATGACAAACCATATTTAACACAAAACATGAACTATTATGAAATACAATATTGGAAAATATTTCAATAATTAATGTAAATTCTATATTTTGGGCAGAGACTTCAATGTGAGTACTGAAATATCGAATAGTTTCTTAGAATTAATTGGGTAATATGTAACATCTTAAAATAACAATAGAGAATACATAAATTATAATAATCGAAAGCTATAAGAGTAGTAGGTGATAATATAGAGTTTACAATCATCTAAAATAGGCTAGAAAATTAAACTTTATAAATATAAAGTTTCTCAAAATATGGAAAAGTCTAAGAAAAGTCCTAAGAGCTAGGGAGTGTGTCATCCCTCTAAAGCATGTTCTAGAGGTACATCATCTGCTTTTGCTCACATCCAAAGTTGGATGATCATTGCAAGAAGGAAAGTCACACACATACAAAACACAAACAAAACATGCAAGGGTAAGCTAGGCTTCTAAAAGTATACAAGTTAATTCAAACCAATATAATATAATAAAGAACATTCACACATATAAGCATGCAAGTGTTCATATATATATAATGGAAATAAAGAATCATAGTCAAGCAAGCAGTCAAGTAAAGCATCCTATCATGTTATGATACACTAGACTCCTCCAGACTTAGAATGAATATCGATCTGGGGCGGGTTGTGCACTTGTGGTGGCCTCTACTGCTTTGCAAAGTCATTGCCGAGGGGTTTCACTCGACCATACACAAGGTTAGGCTGTTACCGCGCGATAGGCCTCTAGTGATAGTGCCTACCCTAGGACCTCCTACTACTCTCACCACACGCGTTAATCCTCTCTAAGTGAGAATGAAAGACCGTTAGAGTGTTAGGATAACCCCCCATATGGAAGCCTCATATATTCATTCTAAAACACTATAATGATCTCACCTAGAGATCTTACTTCAATACCATTAAAATTACCTTAATCAAATCACAATCCTCTTTGAATCATCAACATACCATACTTGTTACATTCAACACCAATCATAACCTTTATATGTACATACTTTCAAACTATAATTCAAACATAATACATGTCCTCAATCATGTTGCAAAATCAAGCCATATATAAACATACAAGACACTCTTTCAATCAAACAACATCAATCAATCCATGGCATAAGGATACTCATATTTAGGTAGGGAAAACAGCTCCAAACCATCACTAACAGCTCTAGATAGGTCCAAAACCCCCAAAACGACCTAAACAACATCCAAAAATGATACCCGAAACCCTGAAAACCACCCAAAACTGTCCTGGATTATTTTCTGATGACAATAATCGATTATTATATGTAATAATCGATTATTTACAAGAACTTTGAAGAAAATATGATGTTCTGACTAGAATAATCGATTATCAAGTGTAAATAATCGATTATTCTTATAAGTTTTTTTACAGCAACCTGATTTTTCTGATTTTAGTGCATTTGAGACACTTTGATGAGTTTCTAACATTCCCAACTTGATCTATATGATGAATTAAACTTGCCTAACTGATTTGAACACCTCCTAACCTCATTGTCTAACGATTAATCATGGTTTTATGCTTTAAATCTTGATTTCTATCAACTAAGACATCAAATTCTAATTCCACTACTTAGAAACTATTTTAAGCCATTTAGACACTCCTAACAGGTTAGAAATAACCTATCTAAACTATCGCAATGGTCTAAGTTAGACCATAACTCCTAGATCTCAAAATCACTATGCCACTTCCCTTAATTTAGCTTAAAACACTTAGTTCACCTAACTTTCTATCTAACAGGCTGCATAATAACAATTTCCAACATCTCAGTAATTCCACCACACCACAAAATCTCAATTATAACTGTTTCTAATCAACCATTCACACTCTCATACACAATTCATCAATAAGCACATGTTCTAACACTTCAATTCATCCAATTTTAACTCAACAACAACATTTTCTCTTACACAGTTCACACATGCACAATATTTCACAATTTTAAACACAATCACAAGTCATGCAACTTTAATCCATTAAAAGAAAATGAATCCTAGCTTCCCTTACCTTTGAATAAGCTAACCTAACTCACAGGATGACCTAATCAGTACCTTGCACCTTAGGAAAATCTTAAAACACCTATAAATCCCCAATTGGAGATAGAAATCATATTTTTGGACATGATCGAAGTTAAAATTTGAGGAAAAACACAAAACCAGTCACATGCAACAGGATACATTGCATGCTCACAACTCAAGAGTTACACGGGAAAGAAGATTCAACTCATCAGTGGAGGAATAGAGAAATTGATCGGTTGAAAATATTGCTCTTGAAGCCCAGATCACCCAAACAGCTTCAGATCAACAAACTAACGCTTCAGTGTTTGGAATGGGTGGAGAGAAAATAGAACTAAGAAGGAGAAATACTTACTGGTCAGATTGTGAAACTGATCGGTCGAAGAAAGAGGCCCCTACGTCACGATCATTGGGCATTACCTAATTAAAGTTCTACTGGATCAGTGATGAGAAAATGGACAAGAAAAGGTTGAGGAGAAAGGAAAAGCTTAGAGTATAAGTAGTGGCTGCTCAGGTAAGATGAAATGAACCAGGATCAGATTTTTCTAATAAAATTTTAAGTTTTTTTTTTCTTAAATGGTTCAACCTTCTTATCTGTTGCCACCTGTCATCCCAAATTTGCTAACACATTTCTAAGTCCTAACATAATATGTAGAGAAAAATAAATGTGACATGGTCAGCAAAGTGTTATCTCAATAAATAACTTTAGTTTTAAATTCCTTGGAACAAAATGTATCTTATTATTATTTGACTAATCAAACTACCCAAATAGGAGAGGTAAGAGCAACTCCTCATGAAAATAATCCTAATGAACAAGTATATTATAATCATTTACAAGGTAAATAACGGTTGACTAGTTTTCACGTTCAATATGATCTTACAATCTTAATTTTAAAAAAAATATTTTTGAAAATGCATATACATACAATGTGTGTGTTTACAAAAACAAAATGTGTGTTTGTGCGTGTGTTCATGTGCATGTATTCGTGTGTGTGCACGCGAATGCATGTCTGTGCGTGTCCGTGTGTGTTTGTCCATGTTAGAGTGTGTGTTCATGTCTGTGTGTGTTTGTGTTCGTGTGCGTGTGTTTGTCTCCATGTGTGTGTATATCCCTATATGTGTCCTTGTTCATATATGTGTTTGTATTCGTGTATGTGTATCCATGTCCCTGTGTATGCATATCTGTATGGGTTTGTGTGTGCATGCATTATTAGTAAGTAAATAATATTAAAATTTAAATCAGATGTATTTTTATTAAGCAAATAGTATTAAAATTCAAATTAGGCTTACTTCAAATCAATTCAATTTTATCTTATAAACTAAAGTTACAAAAAGAGATAGAAAAACACACATAAAAATTGAAATAATCTAATAATTATAATAGCTGTTGGGTTTATGTGGTCTAAAAAAGAAAATCTTCATATATTGGATTCATTTTACCAGTAAGTTATGCAAATAGAGATTTAAAAGAATATCTCAAGTTAAAAAGTTGTACTCATATTAACTAAAGATTATAGGAAAGGCTTAAATTCCAAATTTCAGCTGAATGGTAAGATTTATGGTAATGTAATCGTTTGAAGAGAGAAGAAAGGAAGGAAAAAAGAGAAGGTAAAAGAAATAACACTGAAAGCAAGGATAGAGTAAGGTACAATGAATTATTGCAGCTTTAGCCTTCTCTCTTTCTTTGTACAAAGTAGTGGTAGTAGTAGATGTGTAGGCTTTCTATCTATGTCAAGTCCATTTCCAACTTTCTCTTCTCTCTCCTCCACCTTCATTTCACACACGTTTTTCCTTTTCTAACGTCTTTCCTACTCAATTAACACCACTCTTTCATTTTAGAAATAAAAGACAAAATACAGAGAATTTATTTTATGGTTCAACAAATTTTAGTTTGTTGTACAAACTTTAAATTAATCAGAAAAGTTACCTTCTGATTTAATTTGGATATGCAAAATTATTTGAATATAAATCCATTCATATTTGATGAATTTTTAAAATCATATGATAAATCCATTTTGGCATACCCTTCTTCAATACCCTTTACAACGAATTCAAGTCTTTTTAATGAAGTTAAGAGTTTTACATGGAACATTAGTAAATAATAAAAAATAATCATATAGAAAAAGGAAACTCTTAAATTTAATACATTAAAATTTTGAGTAAAAGTGGGTGTTATATATTTTTTTTTATATTCATCAAATCTATATTCTATAATAGTAATAGATAAATTTAGAATTTTTAATGGGACTATTTTGTGTTAGTATTCTGTTGTATATTTACTAGTGAATATTGATTTTAATATTTTAAATATATTAAAAAAAGTTAATATAGTACTATTAATGAATTTTAATATGTAGTAAATGACAGCGCTAAAAAATCCAATAATAAAAAAATCCAAATTCATTTTAGAGATGATTATGGAAGTGAAGGAATTCCATGATTTACATAAGTTTTTCAATTATGTACATGAACTCTTTTTATTCTTTGTAACAAATAATGCATTAATTCCAAATTTAAAATTTACAAATCATAATTAACAACAATCTCATCTTGTTTTGAGGTATTAGAGTTTCAAGATTGATTAAACAACAAAGTGAACTTTAATTTATTGAGCATAATGCAGACCTTGTCAGGGGTGACTGGTTAGTACTCTATTGAGTACATATCATTCACGTGTTTAAAAAGAGAATTTTAAAAGTTTTACCTTTAAAATGTTTTATAATATATAAAATATATGAATCAAATAAGACATTTTAAAATTTTATAAATTACATATAATAAAATAATTTCAAATTTATTTAAAAATTTAAAATTCTTGGTATCTTCTCGTATTTTTTTTTATTAATTTATGTGGTTTCAAACATTGATTAAAATGAAAATATTATTAAGATGATTATTTTTTGTTTGATACTAATTATGGGTTATTTATTAATTTTTATAAGATTATTTTTTTAATTTAAATTATTATTATATTTCATTTGATATCAGTGAAGTTTTTTAACCCAATGTTGAAGACCTTATTTTTTAGGAATGTGAACTAAAGTTTTTCAATTGATCTTTATTTTTTTTATCATTAACATCATTATTATTTTTTAAGAACAATTTATTAGCAGAAATTTTAATATTCGAAAAATTTTCACCCAACATTAACTATAACTATTTTAAGTTAATATTAATTGAAAAAGATTTTTAACTTATATCAATTAAAAAAATTAGAAAAATCTCAACTAGAGTGTTTTGTAAAAACAACCTTAATTGAGATTAACCAAGAAAAAGTTTTATCAATATCAATGGAAAAATGTTGATGAACTTTAATAGAAAAATAATATACGTTATGATCAATTAAAAAATATTAATATTTACATTTTTAATTATTAGTAAATTTTATTTATATGTTAATAATTATTTTGTATTTTATAGTACTTAAAATTATCTTTTCAAATAAAAAAAATAAAATTTAATAAATTTAAATTACCTTATTTAAAACCAGTAATTAAAAATGGGATGAATTCAATGTATTCAACTGTTGTGAAATTTTATATTGAATAAGTGAAAATGGTAAAAAACATTAGAAGGTTGAAAAAAAATTAAATGTATAATTTAAAATGTGACATTGTGGATCTAAATTTAAAAAATATCTCACAGGTTAATCAATTCTCCCCAATTATTTAATCATAATAATGTTGGCCGAAAATAAATATACTCGTAAAAACAAACATTACAAATAACTATTTCAGCTTCTAAAACTAAAAATAAAAACTGTTTATTTCTCATGTGTCGTTTGATAGTTAACATTTTGTAACATTCCTTTTATTTAAATAATATAAATAATATAAAAAAAACAACCAAATAATTAATAAAATGGATCGTTAACATAGCATAAGCATAAAGTTTCATTACAATCGTATAAATATAATTATAACTCAAACTTTATATATAAATTACTAATTCGAAACTATTTACAAACTTATTCATTAAAACAATATATATAAAGTTTGCTAATTTTTATACTTTTTTTTCAATTAGTACATTTTAAAAAATGTATATGAGTTTTAGTAGATAAAAATACTTTCATATATTATGGATTCTAAGTTTTAAAATCAGGATATTTGAATAATTTTCATTCTTAAAATTAAAAAAAAAAAAAAAAACCTCAAACCCTTACTCACTTCCCTCATTCCTCTCGATCCTTTCTCTTTCATCTCTCTCACTTCAACATTTTCTCTATCACTCCTACTGTAATCTCAATTGAAAAGATCAGAAACACTCGCAGTTAAGCACTCGCGGTTAAACAATTTACCGTCGTGATCTTCTAGACACTTTCTGATCGTCAAACAAATGATTTTAGAGTAAAAATTCTTAGAGAAAAGAAAAAGAAAACTTAGAGAAAGAAATATAGAGAAATGATAATTGTTTTAGTTGATGAAAGATGTTTATAAAATTCTATTTAGTTGATGAAACATTTATTAACTTTAATATTCTATTTTCATGTTCTTACCCATTTCATTATTGAGAAATTGTAGAATAATTTATGCCAAAGAAAAATATAAAATAAATTATACTAAACATAAATACTTAACATCTCCATTATACAAATTTTTATGTAAGTAAAATTTAAGTTCTGGAAAACAGTAGCCATTCTAATTTTACCAATTAAGTATTTTAAAAATATTTTATTCCAAAATATGCCAAAAGTATGTAATAACGTTATATTCAAAGTTCAGTTTGATAAAAGACAAATATTTTGTTAATATATATATATATATATATATATATATATATATATATATATATTAACTTTAAAATATATTTTGTTTTATGAAATTCTAGTACATTTTCAAGAATTATACTCCCAGAAGTATTATAGCAAAAAATTGTATTTATAATATTTAAAACATTTGATGCAATAAAATGTATTTATCCATTTTTGAAATACTCATATATAGTGACTTAAATTATTATGAATATTGGAATTTACTGCAATTATTCTTTATCTAACGAGTCAACAATTGAGTATTGAACTTAGAACCTAAAATTTTGTAATAAACTATTATTTAATAAATCAAATACATTGTTATTTAGTTTTAAAATCATATCCATAAAATTTATAAATGTATAACAATGTTAAGAAAAGTAATCAGTTTTGTATTTATTCACTATTATTAAGAAATTTATTGTGAAATTTAACGTACATATCGTTAAATAAAATTGTCTATCGTATAAGCACCACACAAACAATACAAAAAAAACTGTTATCGAAGAAAATAACAAATCAAAAGATAATGGGGTTTGATTGGGGTATTAACAAATTTCAATCTATAACATAATTTACTATGATAAAGTAATATATAATCAAATTCTTTATGTGAACTATGATATGTTAACAACTTTTCAAAATAATTTTTGATAATAAATTACATATCATTATTTTATTGGTTCGTTTAAATTTATTGGACCAATCACAAACTATCATATAAGCATTGTAAAAAAGTTGTTAAAAAACATTTCCCATCCATAATATATACATAACAAAAATAAGATAAGGTAAAAAAAAAAAGAAAAATAACACAAAAACATTCTACGTAAAAAGATTTATCCTAAAATTGAGCTAGAAGATTAAGGCAATATAGATCAATGTTGCTTATTGAAAGAAGAAAAGTTTTAATTCTCCCTAAACATATACTTAAACGTATAAAAGATAATTTCTTTCAGTATCTATAAAATGTTTGGATCAATTATAGTCACTGGTGGAAAAAAGAGATTTTATGACCACTTATTATGAAGTGAAATCCACTTCTCATAATAAGTTGATCAATAACATTTTCGTAATAAAAATAAGAGTTATTATAATGTATCTTGGAAGATCTATCATAATAGGTAGATGCGGTGAAAAAAATTGAAATTATGTTCAAAATGTATTAAGACAGGTCTAGAAAGACCTGTCAAAATAAGCCTTATTATGATGGTTAGTTCACCACCTAATATGACACATCGAATGCAATAACATTTTCGTAATAAAGTTCAAAACTTAGTATGACATGTAGTAAATCACCTGTCATAAAATCTGAATCCGTAATTTCTTTCTCTCTTCAAATTCTTTTTATTTCACATTTTTGAGTGTACCCTTTTCTCTTCTCTCTTACAACCTCCTTTTTGCTAGTCTCAAGTTTGGATTTTGGAGCTCCGTTCGTTTGATCGTTTAATTAAAACTATGATATCTATGATTTATTGAAAGATTTTGCTCTAGGTAAATTTGAGATTATCACATAGTTCCTTTTCTTTCTCGTGCCAAGGGTTTCTCTCTAGGTAGGGTTTTTTGTCCCACAACTTTCGTGTTTTGCTGCTCTCGTTGTTCTCATCTTCATCGATAGGCTGTGGTGGCGTCGTCGATGTTGGCGGCAGACTCGTGGTCTCATGAAGGTTCAAATTGTTAGTGGTGGTTCCTTTGATATTATGAGGGTTTTGCTCGTAGCCTTGGCTAACCTACAGTGACCATCATTGTTGTTGTTCTCTTAAGCTCCACCGTCATACGTCGCCGGAGTTTGCATCTTTCTTGTTGTAAAGGAACAGAATTGCACTCGTCATCAGTTGAGACCATTGTTGGCTGCTATTCAACTTATTTTTATGTCTACACTTAATGCTTAACCCAATCATATTTCACATATTAAGTTATGGCTTTTGGTTGGGTTTTACATTAATTTTATGCACCAAAGGCAAAGTTGTCATCATTGTAAGAAAAGAAAGACCTTATATCTCAAGCCAAGAGGGAGTGAATTGGATGAACCCTTTTTAATGATCTTTTCAAAATCTTTATGAGTTCCTGGTTTCTTGAAATCAATAAACAAATAGTAATGAATTAACAAATAGAGAAAGAGTAGAGAAATATCAAGCATACAAACAATAGATATTAGTTCAACTATCACAAGCCTACATTCAATCCTTCTTTAACAACCTTAGTTGAAGGGAATCCACTATAATTATTAAGTATACAAGAATACAGAAACAACCCTCTCAATACACTCCTTTCACCACTCAAAATCAATATAGCAACACAAGAGATGAACACACTCAATCTCTTACAAAATCCAAGAGCAATCACAACTCTTAACCTTGGTTAACCCCGTGCAGGTACACAATACAAATTGTTTGACAAAACTTGATCTTGAACACACAATCTCCAAGTGCATATTGAATCAGAACCACTTTAGCACAAAGTCTTGAATGAATCTTGATGTGTAATCAACCAATAAAGCTTAGATCCTCCAACAATGTTTCTTAATATCACATGTAATAAAAGCTAAATAAGAATGTTAGTATTTGAAAATTGTAACGTTATTGAAACAGGTTTCAAGACACATATATGTAGGATTTTCAAATCTTGTCGCAATATAATTGATTATGTTATTGATGTAATATGTTATGCTTTCCTTTATGTTTTAACAGATTATTTGTGTGTAATCGATTATTTAAACACTTAAGCCTATTACTTCTTCATTTAATAGTCTTAACTATTATCTGTTTTAATCGATTATTAAACTTATGTAATCGATTATTTCTACACTTAGTCATATTAGTTATCCATTTGCCATCCTTAATAGATTATCTTACTTATATAATAAATTATGGTTTGCTCTCTGTTTTAATCAGTTATGCAACCTATATAATCGATTATAACAAAACAATTTGTCCCTATTAGCTTTCTAAGTAATATGGGTAAATCTTAACAGATTATATACCTTGTTTAATCGATTATTTATATCAGAAATGAGATAATCAATATGTTTTAAGCTTGATTCATTCAACATTAATGGAATTACATCACAAACATGATAAAGATAAAACATTTGTTATGCCTTTTGTTGTGTAAGAAACCATTAATCATTCACTTAATTGTTCATCATAAAAAACTAAGATATAAAGGGTTTAAGCTCTCCCCATCATCAATAATCACTATAACAATAAAAACAAGAAGAGAAAATGTTTCCACCACCATTTTACCCTCTATGGAAAAGGAGTCCATACAACTCTTAGAGAAAAAGTTCTTCTCCAATGTTGTCACTCTCCTTGCCAATAAAGAAATACCACCATAAGAATTGAAAAATGAAGAAATGGAAGACATAGTGAACATAAATGTGAAAAAGATGACCAAAGAACACCAATGAAATAAAAAAAGTAAAGTTTTGTTGAAAAGTTCATGAAAACCCAAAAATATTGAGTAAAATATCAAAAGAAATAGGAGAATGGTAACATCCCAGTTTTAGTAGCTTACCACTGATAAAATAAGGCATTATAAAATTGATAAATTAAAATAAATTTGTTTCAACTTATAGATATAGTATTAATAAAGTCATCTAGAAGAAAATAACTATAATAATAAATATATCTAGAAGAGTTAAACATAATTACTAGACAATTAAGAAGAAGCTTTGCATCATTATTGTTTTACACTAGAGATGCTTTAACATCTATCTCTCATCTACTCACACCAATAAAGTGGTCATCGCAAAAAAAAAAAAAAAAACAAGACACCAAATACAATAAATGAGATAGCTAATGTTCAAAAGAAAACTTCATAAAAAAAATCAACTCATCACATATTAGTTCAAATTTATAACATTTTATAGGTTATATAAACATATAATCAATTAACTCTAAACTTAATTATCCGGATAAATGCTTTGACATATGTATTCAATATAGGTGTGCACCCGTAGTAATATTTATACTCTGTAGAGTTATAAACGTAGGGGTTATCACCTTACTACTCACGAGGTTAATCTTTCACACCTGAGAGCAAAAGTACAGGGCAAAGGCCTCCTACCATTCTCTCTCCCATCCCATTCATCTCTATATAAATTGAATGGTTGGTAATATATCAGGATACTCCACATGTCAAAGCACACATTAACAACATCACCACCAATTCCTCCTTGGATTGGTTCCAACCATTCTTAATTACACATCACAAACTACTCATCATATTATCATACATGAGTAAATGTCGTACATACTTGTATTGTATAGTCGTTTGGTTAATCCAGGATCGGACGGTCCACACAGTCAAGAACATCAAGATGACCACCTAAGGGACCGAGCGGTTGCACCATGCAGACCGAACGATTATTCTTAAACAACGATTAGGCTTGATGGAGATCAACTTACGGCAAAACATGATTAACACTAATTGGGCCATGATTAGGTCGTCAGTAATCCAAAGCCCACCTCAAAATCAATAAATAGAGGTTTGAGGTAAAGAGGTAGGTGATTGCATTTATTACGTATTAACTGCCGAACTAGTTGAATCTTTACTGACTTTGACATCAAAATATATTTTGTAGGTAACCTCCCAATTTGGCCGAACAATTTAAAGGAAGAATGGTGACAAAGACGAGCGTTAGGACACACAAAACTCGAAGAATATATAACTTTGACCCTATAATTGAAACAATACTCATAATCATATTATAAATCAATCATTGTTTTTAACATTCACATAATCACACTCATTAAACACATCATAAGAGGTATATGAAAACTTAGTTAAAATTATTGTATTTTTGCTCATCCACCACATTTGCTCGCTCAACAAAAGCACTCTTGCTCAGCTACCTACTCGCTTAACTAGTAGTGTTTGACAACACACTTGCTCATCGACTAAATATGTTCTCTCAACGAAAAAATTACTAGAACTTATAGACTTAAATTCTCTCAATGAGTATATGCTCGCTCAACGAATCTGCATAATTCTACATAATAGAATTCTACAGATTTATGCCATTCCAACCCTGCAAAACTAGTTTAACACTAACCACAAATGTTTAAACCAATCAATTCTCAAATCATATGCATTTCAACAATAAAATTCACTGATACAAGCTCAATAATTCAATCATAGCAAAGTTTCAATCACATTATATCTAAGGCAATTCAAGCTTCCTAATTTAACTCAATAGGTCATATCTTATCAGACAACTTAATTACACAATCCAACTATCATACAAGCATACAAGCATAAGTCAAAATTGCCTATCAACTAAAATCAAAGTAACTAGTTTCCCTTACCTAACTGTTGACCAAACAACTCTAGAGTCCTAAAACAACTCCAAAAGCTTAAGAAGCTCTATATGCTCTTATAAACAACAAAAACACTGTCAGGATACACTGTTACAGTCACTAATCAGTAAAGACTCAAACTGAAGACTCAAAAGGTGCACACAAGTTGCTTAAGACATGCATGCAACAAATACAAAAAAGACCAAAGAAAAATAGTTGAATCTCAATTTACTCAAATGGAGAAATTGGTCTGTCCAAATTGAAGAATTCATTGTTAGGATCAATCCTACGATCTCAGTTATTCAATTAGATAAACAAATGATAAGAACTCCTAGTGAGAAGTTAGATGATTCTAGAAAAGTAGTTTCTAAAGAGATGAGATAATGTGTTTTAAAATAATAAAACTTATTTATAACAAAACTATTTATATTAAAACCATTTAATATTAAAATAATTAAATCATTTTATTTTTAAACTATTATCACTTCTAAAATACTATTTTCTGTATCTTTAAAAAAACTAAAGGATAAAAAAAAATATAGTGATATTTGTCCTCAATAGTGCAGAAAGGGCTTTAGACATCGGTTATTTTGGATTTTTAATGTCACATATGGAACCGACGTCTATTCGAGTCACGTTAATGCGACGTCGGGCAGGATATAACCGACGTCTATGTAGACGTCGGCTGTGTATAACATCGACGTCTACATAGACATCGGTCATACTTACAATAAACGTCTGACTTGTCCAAATGCGACGTCTATAGGCCCTGGAACGTTTTGTCCACTGTAACTCATTGGACGTCGGTTTGTGCACTGACAGACGTTTGTAGACGTTGGTTTTGCATTAACCGACGTGTTTTGGGTGTGTTTTTAAAACAAATATTTTATTTTTCCAATAAAACCACACCTGAAAATCAAAAAACTGACCCAGAACAATTATTTATAATAAATATTTGTGTTTCAGCCATAAATCAATCGAAGACCAAAAATATGAAATTATAAACTTTAACTAAACCTAAGTAATGTTTAACAACAAATATAAGTCTTCCTAGTTCCAATTTTGCAGGAGATAAGTTGTCCACTCCTACCTGAGCTGCTTTATGGTGTCTTCGGGTATAGGAGATAAATTGTTGAAGCGCTGCACAATTAACAAATATTCATTATGGTTTGATATATGTTCAAAGAAAATTATTGATTTGTGATGTTTTGAAAGTAAGCATGATTATATACCTCATTCCAGTCATCTGTAATGTCAGCTCGAATGATGGTCTTAATCCAAGACATCACATAGTACTCACATTCCCATGAATCTAGCTTCTTGTTACACTAAAATGACAAAGTAAATATAGTTAAGAATTAAGATCATTCAATAACATAGTAAATGAATTAAAACTATAAATGCACCCAACCTTTGGATACAGGACTTGATTTAGCTGACCTCGAGATTTACCCATTACTCTATTTACATTAAAACACAAACTAATATTAATATAAGTATCAAATCATAAAAAATTAAGGTCAACATGAATTTCAAAGTCATTTTTGGCGAAACACTTACCCTTGAAGCATGTTTCTCAAGTCATTTTTCATCTTCCTTTGCAGCGAACATAAGAATACAACTGTACATTGTTTGGGAGTGAGGACCAACGCTGCCAATGAGGCCTGTTTGGAACATCATAAATCGTTAGTAAACTAATTAAGTAAACTTTAATTAACTTTTACATAAAACAACACATACCCATCAATGTATGGCACAAGGTATACGTCTCTGTTTGACTCAGCCATCCATGTTTGCAAATAATTTTGTTTGCTTTCAACTGTGTTACCAGAACATTGAATGGTCTGAGGTTCAACAAATCCGTAAATAGAAGACCGAGCTTGGTCTACAATGATTGTGTCCATGTACCTATAACAACAAAGTTAAGTTGTTAGAAACTAGTAATCTAAATAAAACTATTATGGTAGACAAAATTAACTATCTTACATGCACCATAGTTGAATAATGGAAATATTCAAAATCCCTCGCAATGATCTCAGATACATCATTAGATGTTATATATACTAGCACATGGGGGGGGGGGGAGGGAGAGACCAAATACTCTTAAATCGTAATATATTTGTATTGATCCTTTGTTGAACCTGAGAATTCTTGACATTAGTTTTGCTATAGGATCATCCTCCGCTTCAGCCATGTCATCATATTCAGGTATTGGTGCCTCATGCATCAGATGCTTTTGAGGACGTGTGAAATGAAGATAACAATTTCAAAGTTATGAACAAATATTTTTCAATGAAAATATAAAATTATACCTGTGGTCTAGTAGTGTGTGTGATAATCAATGCTCTAGGCCAGGCTATAAAAGTTCCTATGGCCTCCCCCACAAATTGAACTTCTGGAGTAGGTACAGGCACCTGAGCCTGGGGATCCCAAACCTCGTCAATCATGACACGCACATGCTGGGGTAATATGGGAACACCATGAATAGTCTGGCCTCCCTCAACTACTCGTCCGACAGCCACAATGCGTGGGGATCCCCATCAACCAACAACTCATACTGACCACTGTACTCATTAGGTTCTACAGCGGAGCAGGATCCTCTAGTTCTGACACGAGGTGGCGTGGGAGCTTCAGTGGGCAACCCCAAGGAACCCTGCGTCACAGATTGCAGCTTTTCTTCAAGCGCTCTTTGTATTTGTTTTTGTTCTTCTAGCTGCTCATTGAATCGTTCCTTCATGTTTCTCATGCTTTGGTGAAGTTTTTCCTCCCACTGAACATCCATCTACCTTAGTGCCTCCTGATTCGTTGATTGAGTTGGTTTTTGTACAGAGCCAAAGTAGTCACGAAGACCAATCGCCCCAAGAACTCCACGTACATGTCTTGGGTGCTCCAGTTTTCCAATGGTCGTTGTTAGAGTGTCGTCCCTATCTTGGGGAGTAAATGTTCCCTTAGTCTGCTGCTCAACCAGCTCATACTGCACATAAAAAATACTATGTTACTTAAATTGCATGATATGATAAATACATAATCAAAAAAATGTTTACAATTTCAATTTACAATTCTCTGTGAGATCAATGCAGCTGAGGCAGATGTCATGTTCCCATCTGATTTTGTCCGAGCAGCCTTCCACAACTTGTACCTTGTAGGTGGAGGTGCAAGGTCCGGGGACTCAAGCCCTAACTCATCCGCTCGACTCTTTTTAATTTTCTTCTCAAGTTTCGCATAACCACCTCATGATAACACGTTTGGTGCATCATTTAGCATTTTCCTTTCTTGGGCGGCTAGCCTTTTACCCTGTAAAACCATGTATATTCATAACTATATAATAATAAAAACTCCTTTTAAGATGACGCTTGTTAAGATAAATAACTTCCATTCCCCACTCTCTCTAGATGCACGAAACTGCATCCATTTTTTTTCTTTAAAGGAATAATCCTTACATGGATTCTCATGTTGTTTGTCTCCAAACACATACAAACGTGTCAGCCTTGTGTTGAAATCCCTCAATCTCTTTGATATTTGCGAAAATACTTTCTTTCTCATCTCAAGTGTGTTTGGAATATCATATTTTAGCTTTTTAAAACAAGGAACATGTTAATGACATAATAAGATCAAAGAAATAAGTATATTAAATTTATTTTAAGTAACCATACTTGAACATCTTGCCATAAGAGGTTCTTCTTGACCTCTAGGACGTGATCCCAAGTTGCATGAAGGATAGAAATATGGGTTTTGGCTATCTTACCCAAATAACTACTAAACCTATCAACATTTGGCCCTGATGCTACACTTGATCTGGGGTCAATATTAAGATGTCTCCTCTGCCCATGAACCTGTCCGGATGTCACTTCTGGCAATCGTGTCACGCCTCATGTACGTCTAGTTTGTCCTGATGCTGAGTCTGAGGTCGACATACCTGAAAAATATATACAAGGTTAGTACTAATTGAAATATTCATCCGAATATAAGTACATATATAGTCAAAACAGAAAAAAGACGTTACTTATTAAGATATTGTTTTCTCCCAGATCCCTTCATTGTGATCAATATGAATTGCATGTATGTCATCGGCAACGTCATGAACTGAGTCTTCAATGGGTCTTAATGCGACAGATGTTGTCTCAAGTATATCAAGAGATTCTTCATCATCATACCCGTGCATGTTTTTTCCTTCCAAAACCACTGACCATTTTTCATTCGCTGGATCACTTACGTTGAATATTTGCCTTGCTTGACTGGCCATAATAAATGGTTCATCAGTGTAATTCATCTTTTTAAGATCTACCAATGTGAAACTAGAGGCATCTGTTATGACACCAGAATTTATATCAACCTATTTACACTTGAAAACGGGGACTCTAAACCTCACATAATCCACCTCCCATATTTATTGTATTACTCCAAAATAACTCATTGATGCACTGATTGAATTTTTGTCTTTAGAACTAGAAAAGTGCACAGACTCAGCTTGTAGTATAACCCCACTATTTTGAACCCTACTTTTGTCATCTTCTTCCTTTGTCTGAAAAGAGATATTGTTTATATAGTACCCACCATATGTAATGACATCTGTGTTAGGCGCACGAGATAACCTCAATAGAGTTTCAGAAACATGTGGAGTCGCATAAATCTTTTTCTTAAACCATTGTAAGAAGGTTTTGACATGTTCATTAAGATGCCATTTTTCATTCATTCTTGGGTGTGATGCCTTTATTTCATTAACGTGTTAAAAAATGTAAGGAATCACATCATCAGTGTTGTTTAAAATGTACAAATGAGCTTGATCAACTTCTTTTCTACTAACACTTTGAATCCTCACGCCATGACCCTTACCTTCACATTTTCCTTCATGTATGCTCTTGGGTAGACCCACTAGTTCACAACTTGGCATATAAGCTGAGCAAAATTCAATGGCTTCTTCTGCAATTTATCGCTCTATGATTGAAGCTTCTTGTCTATACTGATTCTTGACATATCCCTTTAAGATTTTCATGTATCTTTCAATAGGGTACATCCACCTTAAGTAAACCGGCCCACATATTCGAATTTCTCGGACTAGATGAACGATCAAATGAACCATGATATCAAAAAAGAAGGTGGAAAATACATCTCCAATTCACATAGAAGTCTTATTCCTTCATTTTCCAATTGATCTAAACATTGAGGGTTAACAACTTTCTTGTAAATGGCATTAAAGAACAAACACAGATGTGTCAAAATACCCCTAACAGAAGGAGGTAATATGCCTTGAATAACAACTGGTAACAATTGTTGCATCAATGTATGACAATCATGAGACTTTAAACCAACTAACTTTAGCTCTTGCATAGAAACAAGGTTACTAATATTTGAAGAATAACCTTGTGGAACCTTCACACTTCTTAAAGAGTTACAAAAACTTTGTTTTTCTTTTTTAGAAAGAGTATAACAGGCTGGGGGCAGATAGGTGCGTCTTCCTATTGTCTGTGGATGTAACTCTGTTCGGATTCCCATTTCAGCCAAATCTTGTCTTGCTTTTATTCCATCTTTGGTCTTCCCTTTCACGTTTAGTAAAGTTCCGATGACACTGTCACAAACATTTTTTTCTACGTGCATCACATCAATACAATGTCTAACATCAAGTTTACACCAATAAGGAAGATTAAAAAATATTGATTGTTTCTTCCAAACGTTTTTTGCAAAGGTACTTTTATGATGTTTTCCGAACACAATGTCAATGTTTTTTACTTCGTTGTACACCTCTTCACCATTCCGGGGTCTGGACATAACCTCATCCTCGACACTTCCATTGAATGCTTTTTTCAATCTACGATAAGGGTGATGGCGAGGAAGGAATTTCTGATGTCTTGTATATACCGTTTTCTGACCATGCTTCAATTGAAGGTAACTAGTATTTTATTCACAAATTGGACATGCAAAATGTCCTTTAATACTATAACCGCTCAAGTTTCCATAGGCTGGGAAATCATTTATAGTGCAAAACAACATTGCACGCAAATAGAAATTTTCTTCAACATCTGAATCGAACACTTCGACACCTTCTTCCCACAATAATTTCAAATCATCAATTAAAGGTTTCACATAAACAACAATGTTATTGCCAGGTTGTTTAGGACCCGATATCATCATTGACAACATGACATATTTTCTCTTCATGCACAACAAAGGAGAAAGATTGTATATCATCAACATAACTGGCCATGCACTGTGTTTGCTACTTAAGTTCCCGTAAGGATTCATACCATCAGTTGCAAGTGCAAGTCTTAAGTTTCTTGGATCTGCACCAAATTCTGGAAATGTTTCATCGATCTTATTCCACTGTGTTGAATCTACTGGGTGTCGAAGAAGATTATCGCACTTTCTTCCGACAACGTGCCATTTAAGGATCTTTGCATCTTCTTTAACAGAGAACATACATTTCAACCTAGGTATTATAGGCAAATACAACATCACCTTAGCAGGTGCACCATCATTACCTTCATCATCATTGTTTCTGTCATATTTCTTTTTAAAACGGCTTAAACCACAAGTTGGGCAATACTTCAGCGAAGCAAACTCCTTTATGTACAAAACACAATCATTGGGACAAGCATGTATCTTTTGATATTCAAGACCCATTGGACATAAAAATATTTTGGCCTCGTAATTACGAATAGGTAGAGTATTATTTTCTTGAAGCATCTCCTTCAACAACTCCAACAACTCTGTGAAACTTTTATCGGTCCATCCGTTCCTTGCTTTTAAACTAAACAACTTCAAAGTTGTAGACATATGTGTAAAGTTCGAGCAGCCTGGGTACAACAGTTGCTCTGAATCATTGATAAAAGAATCATACAAATTAGCTCTTCCAAAGTTAGCTTCCCCAACATCACATATCATGTCCTCTAAATGATCACTCATTCATTCTTCCACATAATCTGTTCCTCATGATGTGGTAGGCTGGTCCAGTACTTCTCCATGCCAAGTCCAAACGGTATAAGTTCTCATTATGCCGAACATGAATAGATGGTCATCCAAATTGCCTAAGTCTTGTCGTATTTGATTAAGACAACGAACACAAGGACAGAAATATGTCTCGCTCACAGACTTTGCATTTTCTTTAACATATTGCAAGAACACCGAAACACCCTTCTCATATTCTTCAGAGATGCGATGTGCATTCATCCAGCTTCGATCCATACTATGTTCGTAACATACTTTATCAATTTCAATTTTTTAACTCTCACAAGATTAGGCCCTACCCATTCAGAAAAATTATTTTTCATAAATTGCTAAGACAAGTGCAAAGAAGTCTACATCATAAATTTGATAAAATTTCGGCAATATTTCGCATTGGTCTTCGAAATACATGAAATGAGAGTAATCAAGGAGGACCATAATCAAATATGCATCTGGAGAACAACACATAATGAACCAAATTTTCATCAATCTTGTGCATAAACTCCAAGCACATGTTATAGCAAATTTATGAAAAATAATTTTCCCAAATTGTCCAATCGGACAATTCAAAATTTAATACAAACGGTTAAAAGATTAATCGTTTGTGTTAAATTTCAAACGGGAACTAAGTTTCACTCAATGATTTGATACTAATATAATCTAACATGCCAATTATAATAACATAACTAAACTTTATCACATGCATATATTAAAAATCTCCAAACACATGCATACCTAAAAGTCAATATGAAATCATACAAAAAAAAGCCAATAAAATGCATATTCACTAATGCCAACATGCATACACAAAAGCTAATAACATGCATGCAAACACAAAAGTCAATAACATGCATACACAAAAGCCAACAATATCCATACAAATTAAGTTTTCAACAAAGAAGCTAACCTTTTTAGAAGATTAAATTAGCAATGGAGGGAAATGAAGGAGTGCACGTCCAATAATAGGTCAGAAACGCAGGCCAAAAACGGTCCAAAACGCAACCCAACAAGACGCCAGAAACTGCAACAAAACGCAACCAAATCTAATTTTAATCGGTTCAAATGAAAGATTTTTCATCAAAGACTAATTTAATCAGAGAAAAACTACATTTAAACGGTCCAAAACAGTGAAAACGAACATGGAAATTAATGCCGCAACGGACAAACGCTTGAGGAAGAAGACGATGAATAGTGGTTACTGCTCGTGGGTTCGCGTTCTGCAGTATAAGGTACTATAGACGTCGGTTCAGTTTGTCACCTGACGTTTATAATGTTATAGACGTCGGTTCAGTTTGTCACCTGACGTTTATAATGTTATAGACGTCGGTGCTCTCACTAATTTGACGTCTTTATGATTTAAATATTAATATTGGCACGGATTGTAGACATCGGTTACTTGTGAAACTGACGTCTAATTGAACTCTACAGTCCTATAGACGTCAATTAGTTGGTAGCTGACGTCTATATGGCAGAATAATTATTATAGTTCACCTAACAGTCAGGCTATAGACGTCAGCTAGCAGGGCGCGCCGAAGTCTATAAGGCGGAACATTAATGACACTCAACTACCTGTCTGGTTATAGACGTCTGTTTGAAGCCACCCGACGGCTATATGGCGACTGTTCACCAACCTGGCAGACCTATAGACGTCGGGTGGTGTCAGCGCGACGTGTATACTTGACTATAGACGTCGTTGTGGTATTATGCGACGTTGATATGACGACTATTCACCTACATGACAGACCTTTAGACGTCTGTGTGAAGTTTCATGGATGTCTATAATGGACATCAGGTAGATTTGTCCCCAACATCTATATGTCCGACTTATTTACGAACTTGTCACCGATCATCATTTGACGTCAATGGAACCTCTAATCGACGTCTATGGGGTGAAACTAAACAACGTTTTTCTACTAGTGTCTGTTTTGCTTTTATATACATATAAGATGTTACTTTTTAGTATTAGAGTATTCACGTCAATAAATTCTAAATTTTAAATCTTAAATCCTAAATCTAATATATCATATTCAATCTATAAATTTAAAAGAATGAGTTTGTTATTCTTTAAGTTCTTAATCATTGCTAACAAATCCTTTGAAATTAAAATCAACACTAATACATCTTTGAGTGTCCATGTTAAATATCATAATTATTTTGTCTCATTAGTCATACTATTATTGCTTTAAATTGATTTAGTTAATATAACAAAATATATTTAATTCCTGTTAAAATGTGTTATAATCAATCCAATATATAAACCCTAGTAAATGGCTAGACAAATGAGACCGAAGAGTAACTCACAACACAATCAATATTTGACACATTAATAAAATAAGTACTACAAACATGAAAATGTACCTCAGTTTGTTATTCTCATTGTGATCCTAAAGCTGGATTCTTCCTTATTTATATCATTCCTATTTGGTCAAGTTGTCATCTCATGTTCTCCACACTTTGCATGGTCTATTATGGACATGTTTTGAAAAAGAATTAAGAATTTAATTAAACAGTCTTTAAAAATATAAATAAAAAGGTAAAAGATTACTTAATAGCCCTTATTTTGAAAAGCACAGTAACTCTTACGCTGGCAAATTCCCTTGAAGACGTAAGCACATACCACTCTTTTTTATTTTTTTCTGTTATAACAAATGCTATTACTGTGTGCAACCTTTTCTTCTGTCATCTTTATTTATGAATCTGCAGGAGTAACATTTTACACAGATAAATGCCAAGTACCATCAAATGTTTCACCTCTTCTAAACTTTATTCAATCATAACTCCTAATATATTAATTAACTATTTTAGTATTTTTTTTTAACTTGTTTTTCTTTAATTTATCTAAATAAAAAAACACCTATAACTGTTTTTTAATTGGTTTAAATATAATAATACACTGATTCTTTATATAACTGATTTTAAGAGTTAACCAAAGCAATCTCATAACCAAGTTTTAAGTTTTAGTTGGATAGGTTAAACCTATTCTGACAACTATATGCTTTGACTGTAATTAATAAGTTGACTGTAATTATTTATTTTAAGAATGATTAAAACAATCTCAACAAAATAAACTGTAACTATTAAAACAATTTTTAAAAAATAATACTACAATATTTATCAAATGAATACCACGTTGAACAAAATTCTGCGTTAGACATGTAGCACATGTAACATCCTTAGTTACATCGACGTTAAATCTACAAAATTAAGAACATAAATTTAATATAATAAATTTTATAATTAAAAGGGAAGAAACCTTAAACTCAGTATATTAACTAAGAGAATTTATTAGCGAAAGTGTGATGATAATTAGAAGTAGGTTTAAGTGCAGAGTGAAATTATCATGTGATGTGTGTCCCTTATCATTCGCGTGCCCTCTGGTTTCTTTCTCGCATATTAGGCGCTGAAACTGACGTACCCTCTCTCGCTCTCTCTGTCACACTGTGGGGTCTCTCTCCATGTCTTGTCTTATCACCCTTTCCTCTCTCTCTCTCTCTCTCTCTCTGGTCCATTTTACTTCACTTCTCTGTCTTTACTCCTCCAAGCCTCTAACACAGCACTACACTACACAACACAACACAACCCTTCTCTCTCTTCATCGCTCTCTGCACCTTGGTTTTCACTTTCTCTCTGCTTTAAGAACCCACCACTGCTTCAACTTGTGCCGTTGTTTCATGGACCAGACCTCATAGCTTATCTCTCATTAGTCAGTCACACCGACCCCCAGTGAGCATCTCCTCTTCATCTTTTTAGCTTTTAACCATCTGGGCTGCTTCCTTTTTTACTTCAAGTGCTGTAGGAACCATCTGGGGTGCTATGCTACCTAGTATGAAAAAGTTCTTTTCTTTTTTCGACAGTTTTTAGCTTCTGTTTTTATGTTGTGGTGGCTAACTGGATTCTGCAGGTTTATTCTCTTCTTTTTTTTTTTTTTTTCAAAAGGGTTGTTTTTGGTAAATATTTTGGCGATGTTTGTAAAGGTTTTGTTGGTTTGCTGTGTTCTTTCCACTGTGTATGCATGTTTGAGGATTTGGCTTATGCGAATTAGTAGCCAGTGAGAAAATGCAGTGAAGCTCCTTTCAGCATTTTCCTCGGTGTCTTGGTGTGCTATAATGTTAACTCAATATTGTGTTACATGTTTTGGCTTATGCGCCCTTACTTTGGTGCTGCTTCAGATTGTTTCGTGGAGTTCCTTTTGTATTTGCTCGTTGTTTTTTTTTTTTTCTTCTTTGTTTTAATTACCGTAATGTTTTTAAGTTTAGTCTTTATTTCTCTGTATCTTCCTTCAATTGATGTTCTAAACGCTCTTTGGGTCTCCCCGTCTGTCAATGAGCTACATAAGTGCAATGTGTGTATCCGAAGCTTGTGTGTGTGGATAATCAGCTAAAGCTGCAATTGAAGAATTGGGATATGACCACTAAACTACTCTTGAAATTCCTTTTATATTGTGGGGGAAGGGAGTGGTTAAGCTACCAGTACAGTTTTTTCTAGTTCACTGTTCTTGATTGTATTGTTAGAAGAGCACATGGAAATAATTCATGGAGAATGGCTTTATAGATTCACTAACTGAAGTTCTGAAAGAATAGTATTGTTGCTGATAGTACTTAGGCTGAGAAAAAATTGTTGTTTTGAAGTTGAAGGTATTGATCCTTCAGCATTTATACTCTTATCACATGATCTGTTACAAAATATGTTGTATGCATTGTTTGTTTCTGTTAGATGCTTCATTGCAGTTAGTTTCCATTCTTTATTTCTGACATGTATTTGGCATTGTCACGTGAACTCTTTTTTTGAGCATTTCTAGTGCTGCAATACAGGAAGAAGTGAGAGAGAAAATGATGCAGAGTCTTGTTTTGTTTCTTGTCTTTTGGTAGATTGCATTTTTGAAAAACCACAACTTTTTTGGTTTTTATTAATGGCTTAATGTTTTCTATCTCTGTCTGATCTTAACTGAATTCTTCTTGCAGATAGTTGTGTATAATGTTTAACTATATATTCATGGAGGATGAGCATGTCTTTGTTTTATTTACCAGATTTGTATGTATATCTAAAGAATGATATGAATGCATTGGTAATAACAAGAATTCAGTGTTGTCTGATTACTTTTGCTCATTTGTGCACATGTGGTTGGAAACTGTAAAAAATCTAGCCTTTCCCCCTACAACTTTGTTCTTAACTGGTACTGTGATGAATTTGGTAGAGACATCATGAAGATTTCAAGTTCCAAGCAACTTGCTGTGGGATTTGCTCTTGGAAATGAAGGATAGGCAACGTTGGAGAGCTGAAGAGGATGCTTTACTACGCGCATACGTCAAGCAGTATGGTCCTAGAGAATGGAATCTCGTGTCTCAGCGTATGAACACACCTCTCAATAGGGATGCAAAATCATGCTTAGAGAGGTGGAAGAACTACCTGAAGCCAGGCATTAAGAAAGGATCTCTTACAGAGGAAGAGCAGCGTCTTGTGATCAACCTTCAAGCAACACACGGAAACAAGTGGAAGAAAATTGCAGCACAAGTTCCAGGTCGCACTGCCAAGAGGTTAGGAAAGTGGTGGGAAGTGTTCAAAGAGAAGCAGCAAAGAGAAACAAAGGGGAATAACTGCACCATTGACCCGATTAACGATAGCAATTACGAGCATATACTTGAGAGTTTTGCTGAGAAACTAGTGAAAGAAAGACCTTCACCATCATTTGTTATGGCTACTTCTAACAGTTCTTTTCTGCACACTGATCAACCTGCGCCTGCACAGGCCTTGCTTCCATCTTGGCTTTCAAACTCCAATGGAACTGCACCTGTGAGGCCACCCTCCCCTTCTGTGACTCTCAGTCTGTCTCCTTCGGCGGCACCACCTCCGTGGATGCAACCGGTGAGAGGACCAGACAATGGTGGTCCTCTTGTTTTGGGGAATGTGGCTCCTCATGGAGGTGTTCTAGCATTTGGTGAAAACATGGTGATGTCTGAGCTGGTGGAGTGCTGCAAAGAGTTGGAAGAAGTGCATCATGCTTTGGCAGCTCAGAAGAAGGAGGCGGCGTGGCGGTTGAGCAGGGTGGAGCTGCAGCTGGAGTCGGAGAAGGCTGGGCGAAGAAGGGAGAAGATGGAGGAAGTTGAAGCAAAGATCAAAGCTTTGAGGGAGGAACAAACAGCTGCATTGGATAGAATTGAAGCAGAATACAGGGAGCAGTTAGCAGGATTGAGAAGAGATGCAGAAAGCAAGGAGCAGAAGTTGGCTGAACAATGGGCTGCAAAACACATGCGTCTCACCAAATTTCTAGAACAGGTAGGATGCAGATCAAGGCTCTCTGAACCAAATGGAAGATAGAGTGACATCATTCACATCTGGGAAAATTTCTAGTTTACTCTTACTATTATTTATGTCTTCAATTAATATGAACTTTATAGTCATAGTAGTTTTGTTCCTGTCATTATTCTAAAATTTCTTCTTACACATGGCTATTAACATCCCTATCTTTTCATACAACTTCCGAACTTGAATTAGCTACTCATGTATGTTTACAATCACTTTATGAGTATTCACTTTCTTATCATTCCATTTTCCTTGGCATGCAAAAATGCACAACAATGGAGGAAAATTCAAAAATTAAAATTAAAATTTACAAATTCTAAATCTAAATCGATGGCCAAGATTTAACCAATCTTGTTCATGCCTTCATTTTGATGAAGTTCACAAATGCTCGAATGAACATTAATTGTAGCCTAATTTTATGTCTTATTCTTTGCATATGCCTCTTTTCTTATACTCCTCTTTGCCTAAGTTGGGTTAAGTTAAATCTTCAACTGAAACCCAATTGTATCCTAAGCTACAATTACTATTTGTACCTCAATTTCAAATAATTAAATAAATATATATTAGAAGGTATAAGTCCAAGAAATAAAAAATAAACGAAACAAGGAATGTATTTTCTCTTGTCATGTTTCTCGTTACTTTGTGGAATGATATATATATATATATATATATTTTATCTTTTTTTTCTTCTTCTCTATTCACATAATTAATAGAAAGTCATTCTATGGTGATACATTGAGTGTAGACATTGATCAATTACTTTTATACCCTTTTACCAGTGGCAGATTATTTAAGGGGGGCAAGGGTGTCATGACCCTCCAATTTTATTTTTTTTAAAGATTTAAATCCTTTTTTTGTTCCTAAGTTAAGTTCTGATGTTCAGTTTAGTCTCCGCTTTTAAAAATATCAATCTTTAGTCCCTATGATATGAAAAATGTATCAAATTAGTCATATTCGTTAACAAATCACAAGTTTTTCATTAAGTGATTTGTTGTTCATAACACCTCCCGTTAACAAATCACAAAATATTGGATATCAGCTTGTAATTTATTGTTCATTAAGTGATGTCATGAGGACTGATTTGATACATTTTTAATATCATAAGAACTAAAGATTGACATTTTTAAAAGCGGGAACTAAACTGAACATGAGAACTTAACTTAGGGACAAAGAAGGGTTTAAACCTTTTTTAAATTATATGTATATATATTGGATAATTTTAAATCTTTTTGAAACTTTTTCAAATCACATGGAAATTGATAGAAATTAAAGTAGGTATATTTTTATTTATTTTTTAAAAAGCACAACATTTATTGTTAATAAATAATAAAACATGAAATCAAATATAGTAAAGAATAAAAATATTTATTAAAAATACTTTTTTTAGTCAAAAGGTAAAATTTAGGTAACTAGAACATTCAGAAAGTGATCCCTGTTTTTTTTTTTCTAGTTTCCATAACCCATTTATCCATTTATTTCCCTTAACCATTGATAACCATTGAGTTCTCTTTTCTCCTTTATTATCTCCAACATTCTATTTAATTTTGTCGCTCGTTTTTAATGTCTTTTCTTTATTGTTCAATCTCTCATCTCTTATGTATAACCTTTCATAAATGCTCACTAGGTCGGACGCTTACCAATCTTGGCCCCAATGGAATTAAGCCTATATAACATAACACAATCGACATTGGATTTAATACCACATTAGTCCCCTTAGCCTTAGCATTGCATAGCGTAAGACTAAAACGTTTTTTACACCAAAATCAATTATTGGCCAATTAATATTGAACTTACATCTTTCCTTTAACCTTAACTTCATGAAGTGTGATACTAGTAACCCTTTTGGAGACCAAAGCTCTTGTATTAAACTAAATGTTTCACTTTTATCTTTGAGAGAATAGTACTAATCTAGAACAAAGTTTATGCATTTCAGTTGTTGCGTGACTTTTGAAGAACTTTGGACGTGCCATCTATGTTACCTTAGACAAATTGCAGTAATATTGTTTGTTACCTTGATTTCTATTTCATAGTAGTTTAGCACATATCATAAAAATGTAAGAGGTAAATACCTTATTTTGAACTAAAAAAGAACTCTAAGGCCTTTTTAAAATAATTAAAACTTAGAAGTTTATTTGCTTTATTGGTAATTATTTCCATCAGATTCTAAAATTCCATTTATACCTTTTCATACCTTAGAACTTTGATCACTCCCATAAGTTTTAAGGAGACCATTTTCTCCTTTCCATTCCTTTATAGTCTAATTGCTCCCATTTGATTTTTAGAGTCTAGTTGCACCTATGTATTCCTTAGGAGTCTATTTTCTATCATCGAATTTGAGGAGATCTTCTTTATTCATTAAGAGTCTTGTTGATCCATTGATTGTTTTTTTCCGTTTTTATTCCTTACGAGTTTAATTGCTCTTATCAAATTTGAAGAAATCTTCTTTATGTCTTAGGAATATGGTTACCCCTATAGGATTTTTCTCCTTTTTTATTCCTTAAGAGACTAATTTCTCTAATTAGATCTTAGGAGGTCTTGTTTATTCATTAGGAGGTTGGTTGCTCCCATTGGACTTTTCTCCTTCCTTAAGAGACTAATTGCTTTTATTGAATTTTAGGAGTCGTCTTCTTTATTCCTTAGGATTTTGGTTGCTCCCATTGAATTTTTCTAATTCCTTAAGAGACTAATTTCTCTCATCGAATTTTAAGAGATCTTTATTCCTTAGGAGTCTGGTTACTCCAATTAGATTTTTCTCTTTCCTTAAGAAATTAATTGCTCTCATCGCATTTTTTGGAGTCGTCTTCTTTATTCCTTAGAAGTCTAGTTGCTCCCACTGGATTTTTCTTCTTCCTTAAGAAATTAATTACTCTTATTGATTTTAGGAGATCTTCTTGCTCCTTTTGAGAAAATGCCTTAAAATGTTGTTTTAGACACCTTAAGAGGTCACCCATTTTCTCATGGATGCTTGTTAACAAAGACCTTCCATGGGTATTTAAATCTTTATCCATTTGAAAATGCTAACCTCATTGTCAACTGTTAATCCCCTGGCAAGTGTACCAGATCGTTATCAAGTAATATAAAATGGGTAAGTCCAAGTATCGTTTCCCAAAGGACTTTTAGGCCTTACTTTTCATGTAAACAAATCGCGTAAGACTTGAGAAAAGAATTAAGTTGAAGTGTGTATGCAAAGAACAAAAGTAAACATGCAAATGTAGTGATTCAATTGGCTAAAAGAAAATATGGATGAATGGAGTTGTTNGGGTTTACAATTTCATCTTATCCACCCTCATATATCTACTCTCCTTATTTAATTTGCTTNTTTATCATATTGTCATGCAAACATTCTTAGTTTATCCTTAACCCAATCCCTTGGTGAAAAGAGCCTATTACTAATTACTGACTTGTTATCCCTAGCCTCCACTAGTAATTAATAATGCATGATAAGCGGAAGCAAAATACAATTGATCGTCATACCCCTATCCCTAGGTGGTATTGCTTAATCAAGGAATTCTCCCTAGTTCATGACAATATTGTATGTCCCCGTATCAATAAAGACAAACAACATTTACCGAATGAGTTAAACGATAAAAGCATTAAGCAAAGGTGAAGAACCCAACAATTGATAAATCAAGTATATGCAAGCATATAAAATAAATAAGAATTTGGATATATGAGAGTTTCAAAAGATTACATTGTTCCCCAACAACCTAGGGTTTAGTTCACCATAATCATGATGAATCTAGATGAAATATAATTGAAGAATTGAAGAAATAACCCTAAACTTGGTAGATTGGAGCCTAAGCATCCAACGAACCTCCTCCAAGGTGTGTGGAATAGCTGTGGAAGTTTCTCTCTACCAAAAGAATGTGTTTTGATTCGCACTAGGGCTATATATAAGCCCTAAAAGATAACAGAAAGATTAAAGAATCTAGCTAATAAAAACAGACAACCGCCCAGGCGCCTAAGTTCATCACTCAGCGGTTTCCCTCTAGCCGTTTGGATCGCTCAGCGGTCAGTATTGCCGTTGAGCGGTTTGCCCTTTATCGCTCTGGACACTCAGCGGTCCATTCTGGCGCTCAACGACTCACTTGACCCTTCTTTTCATCCTTTTTCTTCTTCTTTCACAGGTCTATGTCCACCTTACTTCACTTCCATCTTCAATTTACCTTAAAACCCTACAAAACAATGTAAAAACAACCATAATATCTCTAAAACCAACTTTTGACTCTCACATGACTCAACTAAGTGTTTTACTTGATTTTAAATTCATTCTAAGCCATAAAGGGTGTGTTTTGATATCAAATTTAAGTATGAAAATAACAGTTTTTAGACCGTTATCACAACCCCAAACTTAGAACTTTGCTTGTCCTCAAGCAAACAAGACAAAATTTGGCTTTCCACTTCTTCATCAAATAGTTCAAACACTTTTCAAAATTCCTTTTCCTCACAACGAGTTATTATACCTTTTAGATTTCAGCGGAATTCTATAAAGATGCATGCATGCTTTCAATCCAATTCAGTTCACCTAATCAAACTTTTTCCAATAGATGTTTTGTTCATGAATGATCAATCAACTAAGCATAGATATAAACATGGATTTAACAATTCTCACCAAGCAAGTGTTTCACTCAATCTCTCAAGTGTTTAGGTGGTCACTCTACTATCTACTGTTCACATGTTACATAAAACAATATTGTCATTCATCTAAAACAATCAAAATCTTCACATGCAAATGTCATCACAAGGACTTTTCCAAGCCTTGTAATGAGGCTGGGCTATCAAGAAAAATTGGTTTTTCTGGAATACAAAATCCTTGAGTTAAGAGAGTTTAAATCATCATTCAAAGTTCAAGCACACTCTCCTTTTTAACCAATCTCACTCATTTCCAACTTTTTCCCTTTTTCCTTTTATTTTCATTGAGCTCACTTTACATGCTTTTTCTCTTTTTTTATTTTCCTTTCTTTTTCTCATGCATTTTTCTTTTTCAACTTTTGAAATCAATGCTTTTTCTTTTGCCTTTCACTTCCCCATACAACCCCAAACTTGAACATTTTCAATACATACAATTATTCTCAACCCAACTCAAGGTAAATCAATTCAAACAAGGGTTTTCATACTGTTTAAGGTTGTTACCAATAAGGAGTATTGGTAAATCTTGAAGACAATTGTTTTGATGATACTGCAAGAAGTCTTAGTTGAAGAAGAGTTTAAAATTATTTAAAAGCAATTTGTAGAAATTAATTGTAGTAGGAAAGTCTTATAAACTTTGTAAAACTTGCATTTTTAACTGCAATAATCGATTATCACAAGTCATTCAGGAATAATCGATTATCACCTCATATAATCGATTATCACATTTTGAAAAACCTGTAACGGACTTAAATAATCGATTATCACTTACAATAATCGATTATTCGTGGCAGTTGGGACTTGACCTTTCAGAGCAGATGGCTATATGTAGGGATTCTGAGAAATTCGAAAGCAACGCTTTTGAATAGAAGCTCAGCAGAATATTGTTTGTCAGAGGAAGTTCTCAGAAGCTAGAGTTCAAAGTTCCCTTGTTTGGTCTCGTGAATAGGAAAAGCTCACGTATCGTTGGTCGATTGTCGGAGCAGTTCTCTTTGAGTTAGCAAGGTGCTCTACTTGGTCTCGTGAATAGGAGAAGCTCGCGAATCGTTGGTCGATTGTCGGAGCGGTTCTCTTCGAGTTGGCAGAGTGTTCTTCTTCCAGTTCGTTCGTCGAAGGAAGGTCTAATCTTACCATTTATTCATTACTGTTGTAATCTTTAAAACCCTTTTCTTAGTCAAACTGTTAATCACTTTTTATAGTGATTAACGACTGGACGTAGATTCTGTTGAATCGAACCAGTATAAAAATACTTGTGTGATTTTTCTACTCCCTGCACTTGTTATCTTTTATTTGCACACAAACTGTTCGATAAATTTTCTAAAAGAAAATTATTTTTCTAAAAAGGACCAATTTATTTTAAAAAGTGACCGAACATGCTTTCTGCTACTCTAAGTTTTATTCTGTTGCATCATACTCTATCTCAGAACGATACCGATTGTTGCAACAAAGGCCAATGTTCAAAAATGGTATATCATTTAAAATTCTTTAGGTGAAAATTTGGCTAAGTAAGGGCTTCCAAGCATGGCCTTGATCATATGACGTTAACATGCAAGTCAATCAATTATCAAGATTAAGTCAATATCATTCATGATTCCTTGTGAACAGTACATACATCAATAAAAACTCTGAAGCTCAATACCTCACACAATCATGCTTGCTCACTTCTCATTCATGAATCCTGCTTAGCATCACAATCACAATCATAAATCACTTACTCATCTGTTTGCATAGTTAGTGTACCATTAACCTGGATATCAGCATTCGCACATTCTCAATCATCATCCACAATCAATCATCATTAGTAACTAACTCATCATGCAATAAATTTAAACCATCATCAGAATCAGTGTACAAGCCAAGCATAGACACAAAGATAAAATTTAACCTATACTACTAATTCAAAGTACAAAAGAAAAAGAAAAATCCCTGTTCAAGTGTTGGCATCCATCAGTAGATGCCATGTCAATCCATATCCTCATCTGAGTCATAATCATCCCCATCCTGGGCATCCTTAAAGTCATCATCCTCCTGATCATCATCTTGTTCATTTGGGACTCCAGCTGCTCTAGACCCACTGCCATGTGCCTTCCCTTGAGGCCAAACCATCGCACTATGGAACTCGTCCATAGTCCACCTGTGCACTGGTGGCTGATCATATAGCCCTACAATCATCTTAGTAGTGGCCACCTGCCCTCTGCGGAGAGACTCCATCCTCGCCTCCATCATGGACATATACATGTCCCTCATCTGGAAAGGCTCAGGCTGCTGTGTCGGTGCATCTGCAGGCTCATCCTCCTGTTGTGTTGCCCTCCTAAGACATCTCCCAGGAACCGTTCTGGCTGGCTTGTCACCTCCACAATACTAATGATAATAGGAGGCATCAATAGCTCTCCTCGGCCTCTCATAGCGTGGAACTGCAATGTTCACTCCTGCCTGCTGCCACAAGTATGTAATTAGGGATGAATGTCCCAATGGTGTCCTGCTACTCACAGTATTCGCACAGCTCAGAATCTCACTAGTGATGATCTTGCCAAAGTTCACATCCATCTGTCTCAGCATACAGTAAATGACTAGAATCCGATGCAGTGTGATGTCAGAAACATGAGAGCATGATTGTATGTTAGCATGAGTAAATGCCATCCAGTACTTGGCTAGGGAAGCCACATCTGTCCTAAGGATGTTGACTAGTGCTCCATTAGGGTTTCTCTGAAAAATGTCTCCCAGGGATGCACATCACTCTCTCAATATCTTCATAATCCCTGACCTCCCCTAGTATAGTAGCATACCTACACTACTCTCCTGGCCACTCAGTCCCTAAGAAGGCGTTAATGGTGTCAGGATCATAACTGATCAAATGTCCCCTCACATAGCTCAACGTCCAGGAAGACCGCTTAGCGGTTTGCCTCCAGTCGTGTCACCGCTCAGTGCCAAAACAGACCGCTCAGCGATGGCGGTTGGGTTTTTCCAAAAACTCTTCCTAAATTGTCCCAATCTCCACTCTATTACTAATTCCATCAATCAATGCAAAAACCATGCAATTTAATCGGTTCAAACAGTTCATATTTCATCAATTAATGCATAGAAATAAAAAGCCCCAATTTATCATGTTCCTAAGCATGTTCATCAACAAAATCCCAAAATAGAAACCCTAAACATGAATTTGCACAACTTACTTGAGTGGAGACTTTGAATGCTTGCAAAAATTGTCCAATTGATGGTGAATGTCCTCTCTAATGCAAAACCCTCAACAAAAAACCCAAAACTTTGACAAAACAATGGTAGAAAATTGAAATTTTGGTGAGTGGGTGATGAGAAAGTGAGGAAATCTCTCTAAAAAGCTCTTGAAAGTGAAAGGAGAATGCTAGGGCTTAGGGAGACCGCTCAGGCGAAATGCAAAGAAGAGTTTCAAAGTGAAAAGCTTCAAAAATCGCTCCGCTTTTAAGAAAAGCCAAGACCAAATGCGCTGCAACTGCTTAGCGGTAAAATGGATCGCTCAGCGGTCTGCGGTATTTTTACCTTCTTCTTCTTTGCTTGCTTTTGAGCAATCCCACCTTGTAGCACTCAATTTCAACCTTCAATTTTTCAATTATATGCCTTTCCCCTCTCAGATGCAACAATTAAACATGCAATGCACTCAACACAGGATTAAAAACAATATAATCAACTGGGTTGCCTCCCAGGTAGCGCTTGTTTAACGTCACGAGCTTGACCCAAACCTGCCTAGCACTCATCAGTAAGTGTTATCCTTCCAACACCCTTCAGTAGGTGTGCTTACCTTGTATCCTTTAGTAGATACATATAAGTTTTAGCATCCCTCAGTAGATGCTACCCATAAATGTTCAAAAATCCAATAAATTACATGTCCAAAATCAAATAAACCTAAAATTACAAATGTTTTACACAAAATGGGAGTAAATATAATCAAGTATTTCCATCTTGGTTGGGGTCTTCATCCACCCAACTCATTAGTTGCCTTCTATCCACTCTTCTGATGGCTTTAGTATATGGTCTTCTGATCTCCACCTTGCCATCTTCTTTGATTTTGTTGACAATCCATTTCCGATTTTTAAATCTTACCTGTGATCCTCGTGGAAGTGGTGTATCTTAAGAGTGGATTCTTTCTCCTTTATCAACCTCCTCCTCTTTAGGTACATGTAAAACATTACAACTGTTAGAATTGGTATCTGTTGTGCTATCATCTGATGCAGCTTCCTTACTTGTCTCTTTGAATCTGGCTCTCTTCTTCATTTTCACTTTCTTTCCTTTAGAGCAATTATACATTAACACATATTCCTGATCTTTCATAGTTATTATCCCATCATGGATGCGCATCGCCATTTTGGAAGTCCTCATAAAAGGTCTTCCCA
Source organism: Vigna radiata var. radiata (assembly GCF_000741045.1). Classification (NCBI taxonomy): domain Eukaryota; kingdom Viridiplantae; phylum Streptophyta; class Magnoliopsida; order Fabales; family Fabaceae; genus Vigna; species Vigna radiata. The sequence goes on along the minus strand of NW_014543596.1, from coordinate 765,461 downwards.
AAATTAATGGAATCCTTCCTTCATTTTCAATATCCGCAACTACAAAATCAATCAAGAACTCCAACTCTTCAATACGGACAATTGCATCCTCCACCCTACCAGTTGTTTTCTTAATAGAACCATCTACAACTGTCAAAGTAGTATTAGCTAGCTTTAACATTAACCTTTTAATTTTTTTCAAGTAACTCAAGGGCATTAAATTAATGCTAGGTCCAGAGTCTATCATAGCTCTTCCTATGTCTACATCATTTATCACGCATGGAAGAGTCAATAGTCCTAGATCCTTCATTTTAGGTGGATGATGTTCCTTTCTTGGTTGCACAAACACTTCCTGTTCTTCTTCATCTGCATCAAAATCTATCACCTCTCTGAGGTAATAATTAATTTTCTTAGAATAAACAGGAATTTGAGGATGATTTTCTTCTATAGGAACCATAGTCACATGTTTGAATATTTCTCTCATCTGTCTATTGTGACTATCTCTTCTTTTCTCAATTTCTTCAAACCTCTCTTCTTCTTTCTCTTCTTCACCAAGCTTGTCACTCTCACTTACCTCTTCATCTTCTTCGTTATTGCTGATCTCAGTAACTTCTGCCTCTGCTTTTCTTTTCTCCCTTGCTACAACAACATACACTCTTCCTTAGGATTAACATCAGTATTAACCCTAGATTGATTCTTTTCTGTGATCTCAATCCTCTTTGACAACTGGAAAAGTTGCATCTCCAAAGATCTAAAGCTGGCCTGGTTATTTGAATGTTGAGACTCATAAACTTTCAAGAATTTGTCAAATCTATTAGAAAAGTCCCTAACATTCTCTGTCAATTGATTTATTTGCTTCCACAAAGGAGAAGGTTGTTGATGCCTGAAGCTTCCTATTTGCCCTGATGGGTTGTTCTATTGTTGACCAATACTCGGATGGTTCTTCCAGCCTTGGTTAGGATTGCCTTGGTTGAAATTCCCTTGCCTGTACTGGAATTGATTCCCCATGTAATTAGTTTCCTGCTGCATCTCCTCTGGAATAACACATTAACCATTGATATGGTCACCACCACAGAAATCACATAGTTGTTGTGTTTGGGAGACATTACGAATCTCCTTTGGAAGTTGTGAGAGGATCTTTGTCAATGTATCTAGCTTTTGGGTCAAAAGATGATTTTGAGCTAGCATGACATCATTTGTAGGCAAGTGCAAGACTCCTCTCTTTTGTGTTGATGCGCCTCTTTCACTAAATGCTTCTTGTTCATTAGCTGTCATACTTTCTATCAAGTCATAGGCTTCATCTTCAGTCTTTTGTTTGATATCACCTCCAGCTGAGGCATCCAACATCATCTTAGACTGCATGTTGAGACCACCAAGGTAAGCAAGCACTAAAGTGGTCTTGTCAAACCCGTGTACTAGTGTCTTCCTGAGTAGGCCTTTGAATCTTTCCCATGCTTGACCTAGAGTTTCTTCCATGCCTTGCTTGAATGATGAGATCTCCAGTCTTCCCTAAGTAACTTAGACTGTGGAAAATATTTATTAACAAATTTTTTAGCCATAGTCTCCCATGTAGTAAACGTCCCTTCAGGGAAGGAATTAAGTCACGTCTTAGCATTACCTCCCAATGAGAACGGGAACAAGCTAAGCTTCACTCTATCATCTGATACACCTGCCATCTTCACTGTATTGCAGATTTCACTAAACGTTGTCAAATGGTCATATGGGTTCTCATTTGACAGGTCATGAAACTGGTTGCTTTGCGTCAGGTGTATAAGCGCTGGATTCATCACCATGTTGGTCGTTTGATCCGTAGGCATGGCTATGCTATTAAAATGGAAAGGGCCAACAACATTAGATTGGTCTGCAAGAGTGCGTCTTTGAAGAGTTCGTTTAGCCATCTCCTCTGCTCTTCGAACTAGTGAAGGTGATAGTAATCTGTCAGGGGAAGGAAACAAATCCCTAGATGGGCGTCTGACTCTCTTTCTTCCCCTTGTCTCGCTTAAGCCTTCAAGAAGAGGTTGTGTATTTTTCTTGCTCCTAGTATGTCTAGTCTCCTATTGCATGCACAAGAAACACAAACCCTAGTAGCACTTTTTTATAAAAAAAAAATAAAAAGATAAAATATATACAATCAAGTCAAACTTAATAAGTTTACACTACTAGATAAGTTAAACCATGAGTCCCCGGCAACGACGCCAAAAACTTGTTAATCCCCTGACAAGTATACTAGATCATTATCAAGTAATATAAAATGGGTAAGTCCAAGTATCGTTTCCCAAAGGACTCTTAGGCCTTACTTTTCATGTAAACAAATCGCGTAAGACTTGAGAAAAGAATTAAGTTGAAGTGTGTATGCAAAGAACAAAAGTAAACATGCAAAT
>NW_014543596.1:760333-762373 GCF_000741045.1 Vigna radiata var. radiata | reverse complement strand
ATTGAAGAATGGAAGAAATAACCCTAAACTTGGTAGATTAGAGCCTAAGCATCCAAGGAACCTCCTCCAAGGTGTGTGGAATAACTCTGGACGTTTCTCTCTGCCAAACGAATGTGTTTTGATTCGCACTAGGGCTATATATAAGCCCTAAAAGATAACAGAAAGATTACAGAATCTAGCTAATAAAAACAGACAACCGCCCAGGCGCCTAAGTACACTGCTCAGCGGTTTTCCTCTAGCCGTTTGGACCGATCAGTGGTCGGTATTGCCGCTGAGCGGTTTGCCCTTGATCGCTCTGGACACTCAGCGATCCATTCTAGCGCTCAGCGACTCATTTGACCCTTCTAAGTCCACCTTGCTTCACTTCCAACTTCAATTTACCTTAAAACCCTTCAAACCAATGTAAAAACAAGTATAATATCTCTAAAACCAACTTTTGACTCTCACATGACTCAACTAAGTGTTTTACTTGATTTTAAACTCATTCTAAGCCATAAAGGGTGTGTTTTGATATCAAATTTAAGTATGAAAATAACGGTTTTTAGACTGTTATCACCAACCTATCATGCTATCGTTTCAAAGGACGACATTTATTTGTATGTAATAATAGTTTGAATGTCAATGCTAAAAAACCATCTTAATATATTTTTGCATGGATATGTTATAAAATGTTCTCTTTATGTTTTTTTTTATCAAATAATAATAGAAGGTGCTTTTAAGATCTTGCACATGTTACTCTTCCAAAAAATTTCACAAAAGTGGCAGAAAATTTATCTAACCAAGACCTTATTAATAGTAATTAAAAAGTGCCAATTCAAGTGTTGAACAATAGTGTATGCCAATGTACACAAAATTTGTAAACTGTAATTATAATATGATGAGAGAGTCAAAGAAACATTACTAAATTAATTCAATTTACTCACCTCGCTCTAAGACTCCCATCCTTCTCCTCCAACAAATCTAACATGGTCTCAACATGGTGCATTCACGGGACACGATGTCTGCAAAAAGGCGTCAGGGTGATGATGAGGTTTGCGGACAATGAGAGAGTACAGACCAGTGACATGTGGTAGAAGAAGCTGCCCCATATTATCCCCCAAAATAGAAGAGGCCGTCCTACACTATCCTTACACATAAAACAAAATGAAAGTGAAACATTTCAACAATTTAAAGGAAATAAAAGGGAAAATGGATAAAAAGATATTATAAGAGAATGTATGTTATCATGTTGCTTGGATAATGTAACATCCTATCCTGTGTAACTTAGGTTAACTCACTTTGACACCATATATAGTTTTTCATCATAGACAATCCTTGAAAAAATATTTCTCATTCCATCGTCATCAAATCTAACAATTCTCAATTCAAATTTTGCTATCTATATCCTAGGATTTAATTTTTAAAAAAGAAATTCCAATTCTTTAAATTAAATTAGTTCATGCCACACTTTTCAATTTCATAAAAATCTAAGTCTTTTTTATCTTAATGTTTATATCTTTTAAGAAATTGCTCCATAAACTTATAAAAGCTAAGAACACTTTAATTTGTTCTTGTACGAAGGTTCAACACACACATAGATCTCCACACTTGGGTTAAGCTCTCTTCACCTTTCATGATTCAGCTAGCTATCTAGCATCGGCTGCCTGCCAAGGCTTCCTTACCAAAGAGGAACATACTCATTTGAGCCTGTCACCAGACCTGAACCATACCACTCCAAAAAACTGTTACCAATGTAGATATCTTATGTGTATATAAACTCATATCTATATCTTGTTTTATCTAACGTGGGACGTTTGTTTGTATCCTAACAGTTTTATGGAGATCTTACTCACAAGTTAAACATATCACTAGAAATCTAAACTAACAAAAGTTCATTTATTTAACCTAAATATCACATATAATAACTAAATCTCCCACATGCAAGCAGACTAATAAATAAAAATTGATATATATATATATATATATATATATATATATATATATATATATATATATATATATATATATATGGGGTTTGTTAACACGTGTACGCCTGTTTTT
>NW_014543596.1:719826-759683 GCF_000741045.1 Vigna radiata var. radiata | reverse complement strand
TAAAACGTACCAACTGAAAAACAGGCGTACGCGTGTTAACAAACCCCTATATATATATATATATATATATATATATATATATATATATATATATAATTTTTCAAAATAAAAACAAATTCAAAAGAAAAATGTTTAATTAGTAATTTGATCCTTATATTTAGATTTTTGATTTATTTTAATCATTACATATTTAGATCTTTGATTTGTTTTAGTCATTGTATTTGTTTTTGTCTCAATTAAGTTCTTATTTTTTTAAAAAAATTTGATATTGTGTCAGATTGACGTTAATACAATATGAAAGTGCACTAGTACAAAAATCATATAAGGAGACATTAAATTGATGTCGAATTTTCAAAAATTCGATGATAATAATTTTTTTATTGTTTTTAATTAATTATGATCCTTTTTTACAACTATATGAGACTTGAAAAGCATAAAATAACAAATTTTAGTTTTTGATATTTTATAAAGCATGAATTATGAACATGTAGTGTAGTATCAATAACAAACAATAATAACCAACAACAAACAAGTTCAATCAAATAACAACAACAAACAAGTTCAACCAAACAACAACAAATAAGTTCAACAAAAAAAAAAAACAATAAACATGTTCAACAAATAAGTTATTCAAAACGAAAACGAAAACTAACCTTCAAAAGGTGGGATCATTGGAATAAAGTGTCGTCACCAGTGAGAGAAAGAGCAGAATGCGCTAGGAAGGACAAGAGCACGAAAATAATCGGTTAAAACAAACGAAAATCATACATAAAGTAGTTAATTAACATGCATTTATATCAAATGAAAGAAAGATTACATGTGATTGTCGTCAAACTTCGTTCGAGCAAAGTTTGAGAAGAGAAGAGGGTTATGCGCACTAAGATAAAGTCAATAAATTTTCAATCTCCCGCTTAAATTTTTATTGAATTCACTATTTTGATGTCTAATGCTGGGACGTTCGACGTTTTATATCATTTTATGTCGAATTACAATTATAAACGACGTTTAATTATTGCATTTATTTGCAAAAATGTCACCGGTGATATTTAACGTTGGCTATTCAATGGTTGAATGTTGACTGCGTGGCATTATATGCTGTTTTTGCACTAGTAGTATAATGTGTCAAAGTCTATGTTTGTTATATATCAAACTCTAGGTCATTTTCTATTTTAGAATTTTTTGATTCCTAATACATTTCAAAGTAAAAAATGACCCAAATTTTAACTCATGATAAATTTAAATTTTCACACGTGACGTTAACAAAATAATAATCACATTAATTCTCAATTATAAAATAAGAATTTAATTAAATCGTTGTTAAAAAGATAAAAACCCCATTAATATATATATATATATATATATATATATATATATATATATATATATATATATATATATATATATATATATATATATATATATACCAAAACCAAATTAACAATTAAATCAAATAAAAACTAAACCAAATAAATTATGTATTACTTTAACAAATTATAATGGGTGTCTTCCCATCAAATAAGTGATAAGAAACAACATAAATAAAGTGTTTTATATCTAAAAAAAATAAAAGATACATTTTAGAAGTTTATACTATATATAACCTTTTAGAAGTTTTATATACTAAAATTGTAAGGGCCTTAAAAATATAAGGTTGTTGGGCCTAAGTGAGGCAGCCTGGCCCATGAGGCCAAGGGTAGCATAGTCTTAGGAAAGAAGGAACCCCTTATTTCTTTTCTGATTTCTTTTCACAGAATTCTCTTCTCTCTCTAGAACTATTCTCTTGCCCTAACCCAAGTGCTCTGCCTTCTCTCTAGATTTCTAGTAAATCCCATTGTTCAAATCTTGTTTTGGTGTTGCCAAATCGTTCCTGGCATAGAGAGCTCCACTTCTACCTATCGATTTCTCCGTTTCATCTGGTAAGTAGATTTCTCCCTTTTCTCTTCACTGTTCTTGACCTAGGGCATGCAATTTTGCTGGTTGCATGTGTTTTTCGTGTTATGCCTTCCATTCCCAATATATTCTAGCTCTAAGAGCTTTGTTCCATCACCAATTTGGTGATTTGTAGGTCTTGTTGTGCTCTAGCTGTTTGGAGCACTATAGAAGTGTTGGGTGAGCTCACTGTTCATTTGAGTCCAGGTAAGGGGAGCTAATTATTTTGCTTGAAATTATTTTATAAAATATATGCATGTTGAATTATGAATTTGGTGTACTATTGAGACTGAAATGTTATTGTTTTAAGTAATTGGTTTTGGTGTGTATTATACTGCTTAAATGATTTATTTGGGATTGATTTAATATGTCCTATTTTGATGATTATGAATTGTTTCTGAACGGGTTATTGACTGTGATTGGTGATCTTTTGAAAAAGATCTTAAGTGAGATTTAATTAGCTTTGTTGGGTAGCAATTGGATACACAGGTACTGTTTTAGATTACTATGAGAGGAAATAAAATATTAAAAAAAAAAAAGAATTGGCATTTGAGTTTTAGAGCACAACAAACTAGTTTAGGTAACATAAATAAATTAATTAAAACTGTCTGAGAGCCTTCCTTTGTTGGTAGGATAGATGGGACTTAAAAACCTGAGTTGGCACATCCCTGATCATAAAGCAGCCCTGGCCTAGTCCAGTCAGTTGTGACTAGTCATATGTGCTAGCGCCGAAGGTGAGTCTGATGCGTTCAGACATCTAAACCCTCTCCGGTGACCAATTGGGTAGTGATGTGAGGTGGGAAACAAGTATTTTGTAGTAATGAAAAATTTAGCAAGCAGTTTCATAATTAAGGGAACATTCTAAGTTATTTAGAGATAATATGTATCATAATATGTTATATTATTAATGTATAGATTATATATATATATATATATATATATATATATATATATATATATATTAGTTTAATATAATATAAATATAAATATTTATAATGTTACTTATGCTGCTGTAGAAATTCTGTTGCTTTTAGCATAACGTGGGATTGATAAATAGTACATTATATTGTTATAAATTATATCCTATGCTTATACAGTTATGTGATGATGTATGCTATATAATAATATTATAAAAAGTTGTTATAATTGTTATTTGATTGGTATTATTATAATACTATTTGGTGATATTAGTTTAGGGAATTACGGTGTTGTTTATGTGTTAAATAGATAATATATAATATATTTAAAATAAAGATTTTAGATAACGTGTTTTTATATATAAATCNTTTGGAATATAATTAAATATTATATTATAAGAAGTTAGAAGAAATTATGATAATATAATAACAAGTTTTTCTGAAGAATCTAATTAGAAATTAAACAAATAAAAATATAAAATAAATAAAGTAAATATAAATTATATTAATACAATATAACCATACATATAAAATTAGTAGGATGTTAACTTTCATTAATATAATATATAATATATAAAAGAGAATGTTGATTGAAGGTTATAATATTATTATGATTTATTTATTTTAATAAAATTAAAGGAAACAACTTTTCATAATTGTATAGGGGTTTAGGCATTGGAGATAAATTATAAAGAGTCTATACTGATAAATTTAGATTAAATTTTATGAAGCTGTTATTTTTATAACTTGTGATAAATGAGTCAATGTATTGTATTGTGGTGTTCAAACAAGGATGTTGATTGTAGTAAAAAGTATATGGTTATAAGGTGATGGAAGTCTGATCCAAGTTGCATATCAAGTTCCAAAGGTTTAAGATCTCTCGGTGAGATCCTTAGTGTTTTAAAATGAAAGTAGGGGCTCAGCCTTGGGAGTCATTCTGACGCTTCAATGGTCAATCAAACTCACTTAGAGAGGTTGAACCATGTGGTGAGAAGAGGTCCTTAGTCTTGGGGGCTCCCAGTATGCCTCAAGGCCCGGAACGGACTAACCTCGTGAGTGTGGCAGGGTGGGGAACCCAAGTTTCATAAGTCACCACGGGTGCAAGACTCGCCATAGCCCGACTATCATTTTAAAGTCCGGACGAGTCAAGTCTAGAAATTAACATGCTTAGGTTGTGTTTCTTAAACTGTTTGATGTGAAGTTGTCTCTTGTATGTTACACGCTTAAATTGAGTTGTATGGTGTTATATAATTAGCTCACCCTTGCATTGCTTGTGTCTGTGTATGTTGTATGTGTTCCTGTTGCGATGATCATCCATTTTTGGATGTGAGCAGAGGAGAATGAGGTCTCTGTGGAGAACGCTCGAGAGGAGAATGAAGACGCAGCTGCTTAGTTCCCCTAGGAATTCCATAGCTCCTAATGTTATTCAAATATTTTTTTAGCTCTTGTATTTTGAGAAACTTTAGTATTTCCACATTTTTAATTTTTCCGCATGTGGATGACTGTAATCTTAAACTAAACTCCTTAATTATTCTTGACTGCTTTCCATTATCATATTTGATGACGTCTTTAATTTATATGCATGACGCAAATATTATTGGGATGTCACAAAAATATTTATTCTACACTTAAATTATCTTATAAAATGGTTTCTTATACAAAGTATAAATATAAATAAAATATTAATCTATTTAAATGGAATTTCAATCTTATAAATCTAAATGTAAAACAAATTCTAAAATTATATTTTACATAGTTTTTAATTAGTAATATTTTCCTTATCGAGAATGTCATTTTAATAATTTAATCTAAAAATATTTAATAAAGTTACTAAAAATAAATGGTAAATGATTGAAATAGTCATCTTTATTATTAAAATATCAGTGGAGATATAAAAATATTTATGCGTAAAATTAATTTTTTTATATAAATATTTATAATATTATGTATATCATTATATAAAAGAAGATTTTTTTTTATTATATATTTTTTATTACATTTCTTAAATGACTATTCTCTTAAATCTATTTCATTATACGGAAGAATATTATATGTGATATATATTTATTATATTTCTTAAATGACCATTCTTTTAAATTAAAATAATTATTTTATCAAGTTTATTTTTAAATTTAATCATTTTTTGATTTAACTATTTTTTAAATTTAATCATTTTTTAAATTAAAGTCATTATTTGTAATTAAAAATATTTTTAGAAGAAAATAAAAAAATATTTATAGTAAATTTTTTAAAATAATTTATATTTAATTTTGTAATAATAATAATTTTATTACTTTCTTACCATAAATTATTGATTACACATGTGTTAAACAGTATAGGTTCCACTAGTAATTATATGATGAGAATCCTTATAACTTTTCTACAGAATAAAAAAAGTTAAGTTATACTAAAATACATCTAAAAAATAGTTAGGAAATATTTTAACTTTTTATTAATTTTTAGTCTTTTTGTTTTTAATCAATTAAAACTAAAAACTGGTAAATAAATATAAGATATCAAAGATAAAAGAGGTAAAATAAGTGGACACAAAAAATAGCTGTAAGTTATAGAAATTATAAAAGAATTTTATACTAAAAGTGACCATACAAATATTTTTTTACTAACTTTAGAATGTTATAATTTTATAATAGAAATATCTATAACTTTGAATAAAAAATTATAATAGAAGATGTATAAAATAATAGTTATAAATTATTTTTAATTTTATTAAGCATTATAATCATGCAGTAAAAATACTCTTAATGTTTTATAATCATGTAGATAATAAAAATAAAAAAAAGTTAAGCAATAAATTTAAACTGTACATAAAAGAATAGCCGAGAAACAAATATAATCACTAATGATATGGGTGACAGATAAGTTAAAGTTAGTATTTACGTATAAATATCCTTATTATGTATGTGACAGAGAGTAATAGGAAGAAGACACGAGGGAAGAGTGTTCGAGTGTGAGTTGCTGCATTCAGCATCATCGTCATCACAATGATTAATGGGATTTCGTTGCGCACAAAAATTTGGGGCTTTCTGGAAATTCCATTAGGGTTTTAACCGGCGCTTATTGTCTCTGCGTTCTTCTCACCGTTCAATTTCTCGTTTTGCTGCGGAATTATTGAAGTGAAAAAAAAAAAGAAAATCAAACCTGGGGAGTGAAGGTTCAGGGTTCGATCCTCGCTCCTTGTGCTGTTGCCTCCTTCGGTTTTGGCGCTCCCTCATGGCCGATAACATGGAAATCGATTCGCCCTCCGATTGCCAACCCCTCAAACCTCGCGATCGAGTGGTTCGGGTAACGCCTTTTCTACGATTCACCTCGTTTTTTTTACTATTGTCGAAATTCAAACTCTTGGTGGTTTGGTCACTGTTTGATTCTCCTTGCATTTGACTAAAGAATTGTTTGGATTGGCTTAGCTGTTTTGAACTATTTCTGTCGTTTTGGATTGGATGATTTTTTTGGTTAATGGATACAGACTGTTGAATTGTGTGTTTGATATGTGGTTTTGGCTCGGTTTGCAGAGGCTTGCTCAGTTTGGTGTTCCTGAGGAGCAGCTCGACCAGCCTGGTTTGGTTGCTTTTGTTAAGGATAAGAGGGCTTTGATACCTGAGCTGGTGTCTGTTATATTGCCTACTGATGCAGAAGTGGCTGATGCCTTTCAAGCATCTAGATTGACTTCTAAAAAGATGTCGGGTGTGATCATGAAAAAGAGGTTTCATGAGAGCATGGTGTGGTTGCAGTGGTTGATGTTTGAGGGTGACCCCGGTGGTGCTCTGAGAAGGCTTTCCGAGATGTCTGTTGGGCAGAGGGGTGTCTGTGGGGCTGTTTGGGGCCAGAACGATATAGCTTACAGGTGTAGGACTTGTGAGCATGACCCAACATGTGCTATCTGTGTTCCTTGTTTTGAGAAAGGGGATCACAAGGGTCATGATTATTGTGTTATATACACGGGTGGTGGCTGCTGTGATTGCGGGGATGTGACTGCATGGAAGCGTGAGGGGTTCTGTTCATTGCACCAGGGTGCTGAACAGGTACAACCGCTTCCGAAGGAAATCGCAAACTCTGTTGATCCTGTTCTCAGTTCTCTTTTCAATTGTTGGAGAGTGAAGCTAACATTGGCGAGTGAGTATACTGAAAGAAAGCAGCCAGCAAATGAGCTAACCTATGCTGTGGTTGATATGCTTCTAGAATTTTGCAAGCACAGTGAGAGTTTGCTCAGTTTTGTTGCTAGATTGTTGCTTTCTTCTGATGGTTTAATTAGCATGCTGGTGAGAGCTGAGAGGTTCTTAACTGAGGTTGTTGTAAAGAAACTCCATGAGCTACTCTTGAAATTGTTGGGAGAACAAAGTTTTAAGTATGATTTTGCTAAAGTTTTTCTCGCTTACTATCCAAGTGTCATAAATGAGGCCACAAAAGACTCCAGTGACTTTCCTCTTAAGAAGTACCCTCTACTACCAATATTCTCTGTGCAGATACTCACAGTGCCCACTCTTACCCCACGCCTTTTGAAGGAAACCAATCTACTAACCATGCTATTGGGATGCCTTGAAAATATTTTCGTTTCTTGCTCTGATGATGGACGCTTACAGGTAATGAGTTGTTACAATTTCGTAGTTATGATGTCAAGATGTGCCAGGATAAAGAATGTCTGTCTGGTTTTCATCCTTCTGTAAAATTTGAAGTTGTTCTGGTATTGAAGTTGGTTAAGAATTTTATGTTAATGAATGTGGGTATACTTCTCAAGATTATTATGTTTCTAGTCTTCTTTCGTGACATTTCATTAAAGAAATATAGGATATTTTTGTAGGTATCCAGGTGGGCAAATATATTTGAGACAACAATACGTACTATTGAAGATTTTCGATTTGTTATGAGCCATGTGGTAGTGCCAAAATATGTAACCAATGACCAGCAAGATATCTCGAGAACATGGATGAGACTTCTGTCCTTTGTACAAGGGATGAACCCTCAAAAGAGAGAAACGGGTCAACATATAGAAGAAGAAAATGAGAATGTCCACTACCCTTTTATTTTAGGGCATTCTATTGCCAATATTCACTCTGTATTGGTGGATGGGGCATTTTCTGATGCTAGCAAGGGGGACATAGATGGTGAAACTGCTTGGAACTCTAAAATTTATAATTCAGATGATGGGGATAATGTAAGGCATGCAAAGGTAGGGAGGAGATCTGAGGAAAGCTCTGCATGTAATGTTACGAGCCGGAGTAGTGTCTTTGCTGCTCCAAAGCTTTGTGAGATAAAACCTGAACCATCTTCAAATCTGCCTCTTCCACGTGCTGTCACTGGGTTGATATGTGAGTGTTTAAGGGCTATTGAGAATTGGTTGAGAGTTGAGAATATCCATGCTGTGCCTCCTAATTTATTATCTCCAAACAGTGGTAGTGCCTGTGATAGCAATTTTTCAGCATTTAAGAGAACAATATCTAAGTTTGGAAGGGGTAAATATGCGTTTGGTAGGCTTGCCAGCACAAGTGAAGATCATGGTAAACAATGTTCTGAAAATAGTGAAATGGATTCGGAAAATACCTGTACTCGTTCTAGTTCTGATGATAATGCCATGGAAGAAGATTTTCTCGTGGAATCAGATGGTCTGCGTTTTCTATCATTACCCGATTGGCCGCAAATAGTCTATGATGTTAGTTCACAAGATATATCTGTGCACATTCCGTTACATAGATTGCTTTCCATGCTGTTACAAAAGGCAATGAAAAAATATTTTTGTCAATCAGAAGTCTCAGACGTGACTCATGCTTCTCCTTCTAATTCATTGTCAACTAGTTACAATGACTTCTTTGAACAAGCTTTACGAGGAAGCCATCCATTCGGTTTCTCTGCCAATATAATGGAGCATCCATTGCGGATTAGGGTCTTTTGTGCTGAAGTCCATGCTGGAATGTGGCGTAAAAATGGAGATGCTGCATTACTATCATGTGAATTGTATCGATCGGTACGCTGGTAAGTCCATCTCGTATTATTATATACTTTATGAGGGTTGAAACTCATTCATTTCATTATACTATATTGTTTTGTTATTTCGACAAGCAACAGGTCTGAACAAGGTCTGGAGCTTGATCTATTTCTTCTACAGTGTTGTGCTGCACTTGCTCCAGAAGATCTCTTTGTCAGTAGAATTCTGGAGCGCTTTGGGCTGTCAAACTACTTAATTCTAAATCTTGAACGATCTAGCGAGTATGTAGTCTCTTGCAACAAAGAAAACTTTTCATGCATGTTTGTTATTTTGAAATCCTTAAATTTGCAGTAGTATTGGAAGTTAATGGTATGCAAGTTCAGAAAGCATTTCTCCTTTTACAAAAGATTTCTCCATTTTCGAAGATCTAATGCTTAATATACAAACAAGCAACTCTGCCTCTATTCTATCCTTTTTCACATATTTACATCTTACTAACTACTCAATTCCTAACTAATTAACTAGCCCATTAATATTATAACGGTCTTAACCAACTTCTCCTTATACCCTTGTCATGAAGAAGACTTTAAGCCGGTTTTTTGGAGTTGAATTAGACTTACAATCCACTTCTTAACATGGTATCGGATTCATGGGTTTAAGTCTATTCTAGCGAGATTTGTTGTTTTTTAAATCTATTTTTCCATCTGCCATTGGGCTGCTATCGAATCAATAATTGATGTCTTGTCTTACACTCGAGATATATATAACTTGACGTGAGGGGTGTGTTGGAAGTTCCACGTTGACTAGATATAAGATCAATTTAAAATATATAAGTGAGAGCAAATCTCATCTTAAAAGTCAATTTTGTAGGGTTGAGTTAGGCTTAAAGTCTCTTTCTTAACAACTTTAATAATACACATGTCTTAAAATTCAACATCTCAAGCTTGGAATTGTAGAAGCTGGATGCCATTTCTCATCTTCATTTACTCTCCTATAAGCATTGCAATGCATTCTTGCTATAGAAATTGGAACCCACTAGGATTTTAGTGTACTTCTCTAAGACCATCATTTAAAGTTTTTTACTTAGGAAACTTGTAAACTTGTTGTAGTTGTTATTTCCAGATAGCATAGTAAACTTGTTGTATGTATGTATAATAGAAAAATAATCTATATTTCATTCACTAGTAATCATTAATTAGAACTCATAGTTCTTAAAACAAATATATTGTAGAAGGCCAAGAAAACAAAGTGCTCATTTAACCCTCGAAAAATAAAGCCTCGAGTAACTAAAGACATTAAAAGTGCATAGATAAATGCAACATCTTAATATTTATATTAATAAGAACGTTCAGCCTCTTAAAGATCCAAATCATCGGGTCTTCCTCATCCATTAGAATTGTACCCTTTGGTGTCTTCACTTGGTTCACTATCATTCTCTTCCCCAAATTTCCTCCCTACATCTGGGTGCACTAACTGCCTTCTTTTTTCCAAATTTCCTCCTTACATTTGGGTGCACTAACTGCCTTCTTTTTTTGTGTTTGTCTCCTAGTGTGTTTCAGAAACCCCTAGTGCCTTAGCAACATCTGTCCGAGTCTAAATATCATCATAACAACCAACTTATCTTAAAAGTCATCATCTCCATCAAAGTCTAGCAGCGTCCATTTATTGCTACCATTGGTGGCAATCAAAGGTAGGATCAATCATGTCACAACTTTAAGTAAATCTTTTGTAATTTTAAATATAGGAATTTTAGTGTCAACTTTCGATGATTTATAAGATGATATCAGACTATAAGCACAACTTTAAACTGTTCTCTTTCACATTAATAGATTAGGTTGCATTTGCAAAGGTGTTTCAATCATGCTCGCATCCGTGATGTAAGAACTTTGTTAAAACTATGATTGTTATTGTACTTTACAACTTTCATAAATATGTTTTTTTGGGTCTATGTGCCTAGTCTAATGGTAGGATATATTTTTTTCCTTATAATATACTCTTCATGTTTTTTTCATACAAAATATACATCTGTTGAGCTTGGAACTCATTATGTATTTTTCATCACACTCCAAATTCCTTTTGGTATCAAGAGGCCTCTTGCCGCACAACCATTGTTCATTGTTTGCTGTCGCCATCTGCCACTGCTTTATTTGGCGAAGTCAGGGTTAGGTGTGTCTTGTGAAGCACAACCCAAACTTGGTTGATCATTTTCAGCTCTTCACCAGGCATGTGAAGCACAACCCAATCTAGATTCTCGTTGTTTGTCTCTTTGTTGTCTTTTGGACATGTTTCTGTCTTTATTCTTTTGGTTCATTACACTTAGATAGCTAGTCAAGGCATGCCCCTGACAACTTAGGGTTTCTTCCCTCTCTGTAAATTTTCGTGTGGCTCTTTGTGTCTTTGGAACGACTTCTACTATTTATGCTCCTTATTCTACTATTCCGACTATTACCACGACAAAACTTAGTTGGAATAACTACTTATCTCAGTCAGTGCTATTCCGAATGAAGATAAAACCTAGTGGCAGAAATTTGATTTCTAATCATGTGTTGTTATATGGCAGTTAGTTGAATACGATGTCTTAGACATACTCAATTCCTTTACGACTTGCTGTTCTTTCTAGAAAAAAAGGCACTTGATATTTTTGCTAATGGCACTGAACGTCTCTTTGATGTGACTTAAAGTAGCCTCTCCCACACAGAACAATCATGATATGTTTGCTAATGACATTGAACGTCTCTTTGATGTGACTTAGAGTAGCCCCTCCCACACAGAACAATCATGATATGATCCTAGTTACATAGTAAAGCAACAAGCTCCATGTACCATTGCTTGCAAGTGTCTACATTTCATCAATCATGGTTTGTTGCCAATTATGATGGTCAAGCGTCTCATGAATAGTTGTAGGAACAATGCTGACAGATAAAAGAAAAAAATAGAATATAATGGAGACAAATGATGATAACTCGAAAAATTAGAAATAGGATATGAAATATGAATAGATTGAATACCTTTCCTAAGAGTAATGGGCCAATTTGAAGTGGAGTCATGTGAAGGGGTTAATGGAGAAGGATCCGTGGCATGTGAAGTTTTTGGAGGAACTGAGCTTGGAACTAACAGATTTTTCATCACTTCCAAATTCAAGTAACTTTAATAGCAAGCTTTGGCAAGTGTGGTGCACACCCTCCACACATATTCCACCACTCAATTGTAATACAATTCATATACATTGGGATTTATGCTAATTATCAAATAATAATTCAAATTAAGTGAGTTTTTCCACTTACTAGGAGCCATTTTAGTTCTTGCTTTTATTGCTGCAGGAATCTCAAACCTATATCCTGCATTCTTATGCAATAACAACTGAGTGTGAACGTTGTCTGCAGACATTGTTGTCCTTCTTATCTTTGGAATTTTATGTATTCAAATTTTATTTGAGCAAATTAGGTGAGTTGAGTAACAGAATCAAATGGCTACATTCACAACCAATTCAACAAATTGCTTGTCTCATTTTATTGTTCAAAATAGTGAATGGCCAACCCTCTTAAAAGCTTTAGTTGTTAGTTGGATACTCATTATAAATACAATACTCCCCTTAATTCCAAAGCCTTTTGAAGGTTTGAAGTATTGACAATTCACAAACCCACTTGACTTTGTGTCAAAATTTAATTTTAATTATGAAGAATGAGAAAAAAAAAGATGATCGGTGCATATATACATATACACACATTCACACATATACATACATATACATGCGCGCGCGTGCACACACACACATATATATATATATATATACACACATATATATGTATGTATACATACATGCATACATATATACATATAAGCTTTGAAGATTACAAATAAATGTCTTCGCAAGTATTGTCCGAACTTGTCCCAATTTTAATTGGAAATCCTTATATTGATCATGTATGGGTCTTAGTGTCAGTCATGCTTAGATTTTTTTAAATTGAAGATGGGGATAGGGATGACAATGAATATGTGCATATCCATCCGTATATTTATATTTGTCTTTGTTTTAAATTTAAATTTAAATTATATAGTTTAATAGGTAACCTAAAAACTTAGTTTCACTGTTCACTCTTATCCTTCGTTTCGTATCATTTGTAAAACCTTTATTTCTTTCTTTTGCCACAATTTTTCATTCTCTCTTTCAACTGATGTTCTACTTGTTTATTAAGCACAAAGTTTGCTTAGATCCCTTAAGGTACTTTCTCTCTTTTGCAACATTAATTACACAATTTTTCCTTTGTGTAGTGTTGTTCAAATGATGAATTGTATTTTAGGAAACACAAACATCAATTCATTAAATCAAATAGTTTTAGGGCACATTTGATTATTTCTACTTGACTCTCAATTTCGAGTGTTCAATTATGTAAACCCTTAAAATGTGTTCTTTTTACATTAGATACTTGAAAATAACATGTTTCCTTTGCTATGATTTTTATTTTTTATAAAAAGATTATTTAATTAATATTTGAAATAACAAGGGAGCAGGTATATGTATACCTGTTACCTGTTAGGAATCGGCATGAAACAAAAATTTCATATCCATTGAGTATGGGAACAGGAATGGGATAGTCAAACCTGCACTTGTCCCATCCCATTGCCATTCCTAATAAGCTCCAATTGTTTTTATCCGAGTTTGATTAGGATCAAATGATGGTAATCTTAAGAACTGGAATGATTGATGATGGTGTTTTAGTTGTATCCTCCTTGCTATTTTCAAGCACCACTCGTCACATGTTTTGTCATCAATAGTTTTATCTTTATACATAATTGGTACTATGTTGAAACTGTCAAACAAAGATGAGTGTCCATCTCACCTGAATATGTTTCTTACCTGTTGTAAAATTTTATTTTCCTTTTGGAAACAGGGACATTTGCTGATTTATGCTTCATTCTTAGCATTTTTTCCCCTTTTTCCATGCTTTTGCATGATTTACTTCTTTAGCTTGTTTAATGAGTGTTTTGTTATTTTCAGATATGAACCTGTTTTAGTACAGGAAATGCTTACTCTTATTATTCAGATAATAAAGGAACGACGCTTTTGTGGGCTAACTACTGCTGAAAGTTTGAAAAGAGAACTAATTTATAAGTTGTCCATTGGTGATGCCACACATAGTCAATTGGTGAAGTCTCTTCCCCGTGATCTCTCCAAGTTTGAACAACTTCAAGACATCTTAGATGAAGTAGCTTTGTATTCGAATCCATCTGGATTTAATCAGGTTTGCTTAACTTTTGTATAAAAATTATCACTTTTATTTGCCTGATTGTACTGATATTTATATTTTTTATATTAGGGTATGTACTCATTGCGATGGACATTTTGGAAAGAATTGGATTTGTATCATCTACGTTGGAATTCAAAGGATTTACAAGTTGCTGAAGAAAGATACTTGCGCTTTTGCAATGTCTCTGCACTGACCACCCAATTGCCCCAGTGGACCAAAATTCATCCTCCCCTGAAGGGGATAGCTAAAATAGCCACTTGCAAAGTTGTTCTACATATCATCCGGGCAGCAATATTTTATGCTGTTTCCACTTTTAAATCATCTGATTCTCGTGCTCCTGATAGTGTTCTTCTACCTGCACTACATTTACTTTCACTATCATTAGATATCTGTTTTCAGCAAAAGGAATCCAATGAGGATACATGTCATGATGTGGCACAGCTTCCTATAATAGCTTTGTCTGGAGAATTCATTCAGACTTCTTTTGGTGAACAAAGCTTGTTGACACTTCTTGTTTTATTGATGGAAATGCATAGGAGGGAGAATGTAGACAACTTTGTAGAAGCAGGTGGTTCTAGTCTATTTACTCTAATTAAAAGCTTACTGAAGAAATTTGCTGAGATTGACAACAGATGCATGACCAAGTTACAAAAACTTGCCCCTGAAGTTGTCTGTCATATTTCTGAATGTTTTCCAAGTAGAGACTCAAGTATCTCATTGGCTTCTGAAAGTGAGAAACGCAAGGCAAAAGCTCGAGATAGGCAGGCTGCAATAATGGTAGGCTATTGTGTTATTCTATTTTAATACATGAATTTAAAGGATGCAAAAATCTGAGTATTACCTTAGCTGATGTATTCTTATGCTTATACATATACATATATGAAAAAGGTGAGAACAGGTGCATTCAAAGGAAAAAGGCTACAACCTATGACCCTTAACCCTTAAACTAGATACAGCAAAAAGCAGCTTTAATTAGGTTGTATAAAAAATAATGAACTATTTTAACAGTTCCTCAAGTTGGAGTGTATAAATTGTATTCAGCAAACTTGGAACATATAAATTGAATTCTAGGTCCTCTTAAAAGACTTGGTTAAAAAGTCCAAAGCTGGTCATTAGAGTGGATAAATCTGGTACTAGTTTCTTAGACAACAACTCCCCCTAACAAAATGACAGTTTTTCTTTGTATTTGGTTTTCTCATGAAGCACTTGATTGGAGACAATGTTAAGAGCTTCCTGATTATTACTGCACAACTTCATGTGCTTAACTTCAAAAAATTTTAAGTCTTTTAAGGAGTTGTTGAATCCACACAGTGGCCAAAGCCACAAATCTATATTCAGCTTCTGACTAGAGTAGGTAACATGACGGTTCTAGCTCTTTAAGAGATAATATTCCCTCTAATGAAAATACAATATCATGTGGTGAAAATACAATTTCAAGGGTAGATCAACTGCCACAAATCCTTTGAGCATTTTTTCTTTCCAACAATTGCCATATCCTTTGACCATTTTTTCTCTATGGCAGTTGTGCTCTCCAAGTAATTTTTACTCAATAGAAGCAGTCATATCCTCCAACATTAGTTGCAACCTTGACTCATGATGCATATAGTCCAGCCAGCATTAGTTACAACCTTGGCTCATGATTCATACACTCCAGCTTGAGGAGAAATGTTAAAGATATCATTTGTCATTATTTACTTTATTAGCTCCAACATCCAGTTGGCTGACATCATTCTCCCAACTGGTCTTATGTTAATAACATTTGTAACTATTAAAGATATTATCTTTAGTTTATATTTATCTTTTATCTTTAGTTATTTTGTTTATATTTCTTATGTATTTTGGATTAGTCTATATTTCTTCTATTATAAATAGACCCTATGTGTATATTCAACATAAGGGTGATTAATCCCATATATAATTTTTACTATATTCAACTTGGTATTAAAGTCAGGTTGTCTGAGTCTCTAGTCACTACCATCGACAGCCTTAAAAATCTCATATTTTCTGAAATATCTCAATGAGTAATCTTGTCTTCCTCAGCCTCAAGATCAGGCTTGTAGTGCCTGACCTAGCCCTTCTTCAGTATTTCCGACAAGTTTCTTCTGTCTTGTATCATTTGTTCGGTGCCGCTGTCTGCCATCGTTCGCTGCTGCCGGCCGTCCACTACCGTTCACCGTCGGCTGCCACCGTCTTTGTCAATACAGTTTATCCCACACTGCCTTCTTGGTGTCGAAGGCGTGTTTGTCGCACACCACTGTCCGCCGCTGGCTACCATCTTTGTTGCTTCACAACATACGTCACTGTATCACTGTCAACTGAAACCGCGAGAATCGCTATCCATCTTTCCCCACCAATGCAATGCTGGTCTTCTTCATCTCTTCGCCCAATCGAGCCACTGCAACCTCCCTCTAGTCATTGTATTTTCGTCAAACCTACTGGTTACTACTGCCCCTTGGCTTCTTCTCAAGTCCTAACCATCGCCTCGATGGTGGTCTTTCTTGCCGTCGTCTCCGCCGCTTGTCCACCCATGCATCGGACATATAGTCCTACATCTACCGCTTCCGCTATCTTCTTCTCCATTCTGAAAGGTGCCACCATGTTGCACCTGGAAATCGATTTGCTAAAAAATTGTGAAGAAGGCCTCTGATTCGAATCTGTAGGGGGCCTTGGCCATCAATTTTCCCTCATTGTCCGTGTCCTAGACGTTCTCAAGAACCACTTGGAATGCTTTCAATCGACATTTGATTAGGGTTATGCTTCTGGCTCTTCTCCCATCTTGAAGAGGTGGAAACCAAGCATGCTCCTTGTTGGGACAGTTAAATATAATGAAAACTCCCTTGTGTTGAATATACACATAGGGTCCTCTATTTATAATAGAAGAAATATATATGGGCTAAGTCCAAAATACAAATAAGAAATATAAACAAACTAAAGATAAGAGATAAATATAAACTAAATATAATATCTCTAACACTCCCCCTCAAGCTATGAACCAAGCTTGGGATAAATAAATTCAATTTGAAATATACGATCTGTCTTCAAGAATGTGTGGCAAACATATATGCAATCACATGTCGACAAGAATTAACAGCAGCTTACGGATTGGACGACAACTGCGAAACTTCAACTAGCACCATGAAACTTCAAGTAGGATGACTTTGACAAAGGAGGACAATGACAAACTCCAGGGACTAGATTGCCATCAAGTAAGGATGGGCTTGCAGTGGCTGAAAGCGACAAAACTACGTGAACTGCCTTCACTGACTGATGGGGTGATGAGGCCTGTAGTGGCTAAAAGCGACAAAACTGTAAGGACTGCCATCATTGACTAGTGCAGTTTGAAGGCCTGAAACCTGGTTGGAAACACACTCTCCCTCACGGTGAATGGTGGAAATGACAGCGCACCGATGACAAACTGTGAAAGTGGAAGATCATAATAGTCTCCTTTACTTATCAAAGCACCCAAAAATAGATCTGGTGAAATTGCTTCAACCCATGACTTTGGTGTTGAAATTCCTTGATGTTAACCACGACTGTCCTTTGAGACCTTTCAGAATAGAGAAGATAGCGGAAGCAATAGAGGTAGGACTAGATGTTGATGCATTGGTAGCACAAGCGGCGGAGATGGCGGTCGACGACGGTGAATGGCAGTAGCGGTGGACAGCTGGCAATGGTGGACGGGCGGCGGGTGGCGGACAACAACATCAGACAAATGCGAGACAGAAACCACAGCGGAGGGCGGCCGGTGGCGGCGATCACTAACGGCAACAAAGACAGAGTAGACAAGGATCAAAAAACATGGCTCTGATACCAAGTTAAATATAATGAAAACTCCCTTGTGTTGAGTATACACATAGGGTCCTCTATTTATAATAGAAGTAATATATATGGTCTAAGCCCAAAATACAAATAAGAAATATAAACAAACTAAAGATAAGAGTTAAATATAAACTAAATATAATATCTCTAACTGGGACCAAACACTCTTCCTTTCCTTGCTGCTCTTCTGATATATCGCCTCATGTTCAACACCTTTCTACCTCCACCAATGGGTTTCTTCCCCTTGTGCACCATTGATGTGTCTCCACCATTATTTTGTTCAGAATCTGGAAGACCAAAATTGATCGCTCTCGATGCCATTGCGTCACCTCTTCCTTCGATAGTTATTGTCGACTTTCTTCTTGGGCTCGGGTTTAGCCCATACTTCTTGTGATACAGTGCTAAGTATCACCGTTTGGGAGTAGTCCAGCAGACAACCTTTGGACCTTCAATCTGTCTTTGGCTTTTTGATGCCATCTGTCATCCTTATGCTTTGTAAGTTGTAGTAGTTGTGATGCTCCTGTGGGGTGTCATTTATTTACAAGTCTCCAAGGACAGTTGGTGGTTAACACCAAAAGATTTCAACACCAAAGTAATGGTTGAAACAAGTTCACCAACCCTTTATTAGATCTGTTTTTGGGTTCTTTGATGAATAAAGGAGACCATTATGATCTTCCACTTTCATGATTTGTCATCAGCGTGTCGTCATTTCCACCGTTCGCTGTGAGGGGAGTATGTTTCCAACCACTGTAGGTTCCACCAGTCAAAGATGGCAATCCCTATAGTTTGTCCACTACAAGCCCCATCCTTACTTGATGGCAGTTTAGTCGCTGCAGTTTGGTTGCTTGCAGGCCCCATCAGTCAGTGATGACAATTTAGGCCTTGTAGTTTGTCCATTGTAGGCCTTATTCTTACTTGATGGCAGTTTAGTCCCTACAGTTTGGTCGCTTCTACTTTTAGCCACTACAGGCCCCATCAGTTAATGATGACAATTTAATCCTTGCAGTTTGTCGCTCTCTACCATTATTGGGCATCATCCACTTTTATGGAAATCTCCTTTGTCAAAGTCATTCTACTTGAAGTTTCATGGTGCTAGTTGAGCTTTTGCAGTTGTTCACCATTGTTCAATCCATAAGCTATTGTTAGTTGTTCGTCGACTTGTGATTGTACATTTGTTTGCCGCACATGCTTGAAGACAGATCATATATTTCAAGTTGAGTTTATTTATTCCAAGCTTGGTTAACATACAATATGTATGCTCTAGCTTGAGGAGGAGTGTTAAAGATATTGTCTTTAGTTTATATTTATCTTTTATCTTTAGTTAGTTTGTTTATATTTTTTATTTGTATTTTGAGTTTAGTCCTTATTTCTTCTATTATAAATAGACTCCATGTATATATTCAACACAAGGGAGATTAATTCCATATATAATTTTCACTATATTCAATGGTAACAAGCTTGTATCGTATGATACATATTCTCCAACTAGGGATGGAGTGTTGGAGATATAATTTGATTGCACTAAATGGAGAGATATGATGTTATTTGATAGGGAAATATCTTACCATAATTTTAATATGAATACTCGTGTGTGTACACAACACAAAATTCATTATATTCCTTCTTGGTTTCTCTCTTCTCAACATGGTACTAGAAAGATACCATCCTTCATGATTTCTTTTATCAGTAATCCTTTGAACAAGGTCCTTGGGACTATGAATGGGCTTGTAATTTTTCAAACTTGTCTCCAGAATGTCAAGAGCATACTTTTATGTGAAATTAGAACACCTTCCCTTGACTGAGTCACTTCAATAGCAAGAAAGCATATTTCAACAGTCAAGGTCTCTGGTTTGAAAATGGCTGAATAAGTGTCTTTTATTAGAGAAATCTTAGTGACATCTTTACCTGTAATAACTATGTCCTTAACATACATAAACACACTTGTCAATGGAAGTATGACAATAAAAGACTGAATGATCTATCTCACTTTATTTTAATCCAAAAATCTGCGTAGTTTTACTAAATTTACCATACCATACTCTGGGTGATTACTTCAGTCTATAGAGAGACTGCCATAATTTACAAACTAGACCATATGATACACGTATGTTTCAGTATGAGGGAGAGTGTTAAAAGATATTATTTGATTACATGAAAGTAAATATTTCATATTTAATTATTGATTTCGTTTCTTGTTGTATCTGTTTTTCATTATAAATATGAATTCCCATGTGCATGCAATGCAACTACAAGCAATCCTTTCTATAGAACTCAACACGCTTTAGTATACGTTCTCATCTAGACATGATCTGTTCTATTGCGCCAATTTGTCTGTCTTCACCCTTTGGTCATGTCTTTCCTTGCTTCTAATGCAGGAAAAGATGAGAGTCCAACAGACTAAATTTTTGGCCAGCATTGATACCACTACCGATGATGGTTCTCAACTTGGTCATGAAGGTGATTTAGACAGTGAGCAAGATTCTGGAGAATCTGATACTAAACAAGTTGTTTGCTCCCTTTGTCATGACCACAATTCTGAACTTCCCATCTCATTTTTGGTACTTCTTCAGGTACGTCTGGTAGTCATACCTACTATAGGCTTGATCAAGCATAGGTTGCAGTCTGTTGCATTCCCTTTTTTAAAACTTTATTTACACTTATTTTATAACCTGGCCTAATTGATGTATTTTTGGTGTATAAGAAATCTAGGCTTGTGAGCTCTGTTAACAGGGGTCCCCCATCATGGGAAAAGCTTTGCCAATCAGATAAAGAACACACACCTGTTATCAACACCAAGGAGACTAATACATCGACAATGAACTGGAATACAGGTAGTTCAGGAACAACTTCATCTTCCCACTTAAATCAATTTGTACAGATTGCTGCAGAAGAAGTATCTTCTTCCGGGAAACCTGGGGAAGTTCTTAGTTTTCTGCAATATCTCAAGAATAAGTACCCAGCACTGGAAAATTTTCAGCTCCCAGACACATATTATGATGAAAAAGAAAAGGCACCATATTCTTTTGAGACTTTAGAGCAGTGTATGTACTTCTCAATTTATGATGAAATGCGTCTTCCATTATCTTCGAATTTGATGAATATGGATGACAGAGCTTCCACTGCTGGGGAGAATTCAAATGTGTTGCTTGGGAAATATACAGCTGATCTTGTGCTAGAGATGTCAGAAATTTCTTCTATGTCTGAAATTACTTCTAACGAATCTGCTTCTGTGGAATCTACTTCTGTGGAATCTACGTCACAGCATCCAACATACGATGAATTTGGCCCTATAAACTGTGATGGTGTTCATCTTTCTTCTTGTGGGCATGCAGTACATCAAGGGTGTCTTGATCGATATTTATCTTCATTGAGAGAAAGGTATGTTTCTTTTACACGTATTAGCATAGCGTATTAGGTTTGTCCTGTGTCCTTTTTACTGTAAAGAATATAATGTAAAGCCATTCATGTGTCTCCATTCCTGATGTTACCTACAAATGTCCAGTCCTTTAAATTTCATGGTTTAAGTATCTATTCCTTGGGCATGAGGTTGTGTTAAGATGTCCCATGCTGTTAAAGCATATGTTCTCCTTATTCTAGGCTTGAGTTGACGGCCCCACCGAGCTAGCTTTTAAGGTTGAGTATGATTTAATTCATTTCTAACTTCGTGTCTTAGCCTTCATGACCCATTGGTCTTGACTCTTGAATTGATCTTTTCCTCCTAGATTCTTCCATTAAAGATGTTTAATTTCAATACAGGGTATGGGCCTGTGCATTAATCCACACACCAAGGCCAAACGTTTCTCACGTGATGGAGCACTTTAGAAATATGATATCTAAAGCCTAGAAAGAAGCAACCTTAAAATGTATACCTTTGAAGTCACTATCCTCCTCAACTCTGGTATACAGGCCAACATGTGATCTACAGATCACAACACAGAAATCTTAAATTTTCACTGCACCAGTATTTCAGTCTCATGGTTGGGTTGTAGAAGCAGAATAAGAAATGGGGAGAAGCAAGTTAGTGGTCATGTTTGGAAATTTGGTTTGTTTGCCTAGACTTTTGTACTTGCCCACCAACTTGCTATTCTATCCGAGTTTGATTGCAAAGTTCCATTTGTAGTGGACATTGTTAGACTAGTTACATCTATGTATCATCATTAAACCTACTTAGGATATAGTGTGCTAGTTATTATTAGTTGTACCTATAGTAGTATCTTGTTTTTCACCTAGGTGTCTAGTGCTGTCTCTTAATCTTCCATGTACTCTTGTATCATTTCTTTAATATAAATAGAAGATTGTGAGAGGGATCTAGTAAGCCCTCTAGAAATATATTTTCTATTCTAATCTCAAATTGGTATCTGGAGTGGGTTGATCCCGCTCTAGTTTATGTCTTGTCTCATCCACCCACATTAGTTACTGTTGTTCGCATCTGTCTGGTGCCGTTTTCTGTTGTCCATGGTTGTCCAGTCCCTATTTGCAGTTGTTCAGTGCCGTTTGAAGCTATTCAACACTGTCAGCCACCATTCTCTGCCGTTTCGACGTTGCCTGTCGCTGTTCGTAGCTGTCCGTCGCCATCTGTTGTTGTCCCTCGCCGTCCGTCGCCATCCACTGTTGCAGTTTCATCTGGAAACCATCGGATCTAGATTGTCTCTTCAAGCGACGACCATCCCCGCTGGGATGAGGTCTAGTTCTCTACCATGCGCCACCACGAGCTTTGTCTTTGTCTGTCGAACTTAGGCATGTACTATTCACGCGTCGCCTTTTGCTCGGCGGAACGTCACCGCACCACCTCCATAGTCTGACCCTCCTTTATGCATTTTGACCCTTAACATTATTTTGATAACATCTAGAAGTCGCCCTTGTGGAAAGTCACCTAGGGTTTTTGGTTTTTCAGCTTTTCCTTGCTGTTTCTTTGTCCTTTGATCATAAATGGCATCTGGAAGTGTCATTTCATTCTCTGGAAATCCCTCAATTACTTCCCGAGAAGCTAAATGGCAAAAATTACCTACCTTGGTTTGGTGCCGTCGAAATGTGGTTTCTTGACTAGAGACATCATGATCACCTTGAGCAAGATGGTACCTATTGAAAAAGTTGATAAGTGGAAACAAGTAGATTTCTAGTTGTGTCTTGTTATGGCAGTCAATGAACCCACACATCTTGTGTTTCTATGACATGACAAACAAGCTTACATCTCTAAAAATGGAAAACCATGATATGGTGTCCTTTATGACTGAAGCCTATTGTAGTGTCGAATTTGGAAGTGGACTCTTTGGAGGATATCAAGAAGAAACTGGACAAATATTATATGGTGTCGATCTTTTGTGCTCTACATCTAGACTTTGATTGTATCATAGATCAACTTCTAACTAGTCATGAGGTCCCTTCCATGGAAATCTTGACCACATGCCTTCTTCGAGCCCTTGTGCCTCAAACTCAGGAAGCTCATGAACTAGTGGAACCATCTGTTATGGTTGCCAGACAAGGAAGAAGAGGATGTGGCACCAGAGGAGGAGGATGAGGAGGTCGGGGACGTCCTCAATGCACATTGTAAAAGGATGGGTTACACTCTAGAGTTGCTATTTCTTACTTCCAAAACCGCCAATATCTCAAAGGCTGAAACTACCGATTCCAAGTTCATTAAGGATTAATATCAAGAGTATCTACTATTAAAGTCTAACAACTTGGCACAAACATCTCAATCTCCAAAAACCTCAACAACTTGTTCTCAATCCATAGAAGGTTAAAATTTGTGGGTAATTGACTCAAGTGCTTTTGATCACATTTCTGGTAATACCTCTTTGTTCTCAACTATTTCCTTTAAAGAAAAAGTCTCATTTCATAACCCTTGCAAATGACTCTAAAACTTCCTCAAAAGGAGTCGGTCATGTTTCCCTATCTCCCACCCTAAATTTGAACTTTGTCCTTTTTGTCCCTAATTGTTCTTTCATTTAATTTCTTTAAGTCAGTTAATCAAAATGTTAAATTGTTCAATAATTTTCTATCACAAATCTTTTGTTATACAGAAGTGTGGTTCGGGGAGATAGATTATAGAAGGATTTGAAGCTGACAGATTATACCATTTTGGATCTTGTTCAAGGGTGTCTTGTGTTGTTGCTCCTAGTTCTAAAATGTTACATGATCGGTTTGGCCATCCTCATTTGTCAAAATTTAAAAAAAATGTCCTAAACTTAGTAGTCTCCACACCTTAGAATGTGAGTCATGTCAACTAGGAAAACATGTTAGATCTACCTTTTCTCAAAGGTCTCACTCAATGTGTAATTCTAGTTTCTCGATTATCCATTTTGATATTGGGAATTTAGTCGCGTCTCCTCTTTTGGCTTTAGGTATTTTGTTACCTTCATTGATGAATATTAAGATGTACTTAGGGTTTTTATCTAATGAAAGATTGTTTTGAATTGTTACCCATCTTTAGATACTTTTTGAATGAAATCAAGAATCAATTTGGTCAAATAATCAAAATCTTAAAAGTGACGATGCCAAAGAGTATTTTTCATCCACCTTTTCTGCAATGTTGAGTTCCCATGGTATATTACATCAGTCTACTTGTCCTCATACACCATATACCGTAGCAAAATGGTATAGCAAAAATGAAAAATAGACACTTGGTTGAAATTGCTTGTATCCTTTTGCTTGGTATCCATATTTTTGTCTATCATTGGGGATGCCATCTTAACTGCGTATTTTCTTATTAACAGGATGCCCTCCTCATCTCTCAATCATAAAGTCTCTTTCTCCATTCTGTTTCCCAATGATCTTCTCTTTCACATATCTCCCCAAGTTTTTGGCGATATATGTTTTGTTCATAACATATCTCCAAGACTAGACAAGCTTTTTGCTTGTGCTATCAAATGTGTCTTTTTGGGCCATTCTCAACTTCGAAAAGAATATTGGTGTTACTCTCCTAAAACCAAGAAGTACTACAAGTTTGCTAATGTTATATTTTTTAAACAGACTCCTTACTTCTCTCCATTTGTTCATGATGTTCACATTGCCTAACAAGTCCTTCATGTTCAAGTTGTTGAGTCCAATATCTCTAATATCTTTGTCAATCAAAGTTTTGATCAAAGTCCTCTTGCTTCCTCCTCTCCACATACTAATATCTTCCAACATAGGACCTTGATGGACAATCCACCTCTTCGAGAAAATGGTGAATCCTCCACTTTAGATTTGTTAAATATAGTGAAAATTATATATTTGAATTAATCCCTTGTGTTAAATACAAACATAGGGTTCTCTATTTATAATAGAAGAAATATGGGCTAAATCCAAATACAAATGAAAATGTAAGAATAAAATAATATAAAATAAGAACAATGTTTCCCTAATAAACACATAGGGACTATATTTCCCTAATTAACATAAACACAATATAAACTAAATATAATATCTTTAACACTCCCCCTCAAGCTGGAGCATACAGATTGTATGGACCAAGCTTGGAATAAATAAACTCAATTTGAAATATATGATCTATCTTCAAGAGTGTGCGGCAAACAGATGCGCAATCACATGTCGACGAACAACTAACAACAATTTATGGACAGTAGTGGACAACTGCGAAACTTCAAATAGCATTGTGAAACTTCAAGTGGGATGATTTTGACAAAGGAGAACAATGATAAACTCCAGGGACTAGATAGCCATCAAGTAAGGATGGGGCTTGCATCAAAACTACAAGGACTGCCATCACTGACTAATGGGGCCTGTAGTGGCTAAAAGTGACAAAACTACAGGGACTGCCATCACTGACTGATGGGGCCTGTATACAGGGACTACCATCAGTGATTGATGGGGCATGTATAACGGGACTGCCATCATGATGGGGCCTGTAGTGGCTAGAAGCGACAAAACTACAAGGACTGCCATCATTGACTAGTGGAGTCTGAAAGCCTAAAACCTGGCTGGAAACATACTCCCCCTCACGATGAACGACGGAAATGACGGTGCGCCGATGACAGATCGTGAAAGTGGAAGATCATAATGAGCTCTTATCAAAGCACCCAAAAACAAATCTGACAGATTTGACAAAGGGTTGGTGAAATTGTTTCAACCCATAATTTTAGTGTTGAAATTTCTTGATGTTAATCACTAACTGTCCTTGAAGACCTTTTAGAATAGAGAAGAAGATAGCGGGAGCAGTTGAGGTAGGACTAGGTGTTGGTGCATCAGTGGCACAAGTGGCGGAGACGGTGGCCAGAGACGACGGTCGGAGACGGTGGCCGGCGGCGGCGGATTGCCGGTGACGGTGGCCGGTGGCAGCGAACAGCCGGTGATGGTGGCCTGAGACGGTGCAGGCGGCGGTGGCCGGAGACGGTGGCCGGAGACGACGACCGCAGACAGTGGACAGGCTGCAGGTGGCGGCTGGTGGCGAGCGACAAGGGGCAGTGGTGGACAGAAATGGATCAGAAAACCTGTTCTGGTACCATGTTAAATATAGTGAAAATTATATATTGGAATTAATCCCTTGTGTTAAATACACAGATAGGGTTTTCTATTTATAATAGAAGAAATATGGGCTAAGCCCAAATACAAATGAATATGTAAGAATAAAATAAAATAAAATAAGAACAATGTTTTCCTAATAAACATATAGGGACTATATTTCCTTAATTAACATAAACACAATATAAACTAAATATAATATCTCTAACAAGATTCTTCTCCCTGGCCACTTCATACCATGCCTCTTGGTGAAGCTAATTTAGGTTGGCCCTTTGCTCTAGAAAAAGGTACTTGTTCCACTCGAAAACCACATCTCATTCATAATTTTCTTAGTTATCATAGATTTTTGCCTTCCTATTATTCTCTTTTATCATTAGTGTCTTCTGTGGTTATATCCAAAAATGTGAATGAAGCACTTGCTCATCTTGGATGGCGACAAGCCATGGTTGCAAAATTGCATGCTCTTGACCACAATAATATTTAAAAGCTCGTGCCCCTTCTGCCAGGAAAAAAGGTAGTTGGTTGTCGATGGGTGTATGCATTTAAAGTCGACCCTGATGGTGAAATTGATCAGCTTAAAGCCTGGTTTGTTGCAAAAGGGTACACTTAGGTTTATGGTCTTCATTATTGTGATACTTTCTCTCCTGTAACCAAGATGACTACTATTTGCCTCTTCTTTGCAATGGCAGCAATTTGTCATTGACCACTTCATCAATTAGATATCAAGAATGCCTTACTCCACCGTGATCTTGAGGAAGAAGTATCTTGGAAGTAGCTCAGTCAAAAAATGGAGTTGTAATTTTCCAAAGGAAGTATGCTTTTGATATATTACAAGAAACAAATATGATTGATTGTAGATCGGTAGATAGTCCTAGAGACCTAAATCAGAAATTAACATAAGGTGAATTATTCTCTGATCTAGAGAGGTATAGGAGGCTGGTGGGAAAACTGATTTACCTCACCACTACAAGACTAGATCTATCTTTTGCAATTGAAGTGGTTAGTCAGTTCATGCAGACTCCATGTGTTGATCATTGGAATGCTATCATTCGCATTCTAAGGTATGTGAAAAAGGCTCCCGGGCAAGGACTGTTATATGAAGATAAAGTAAGCATTCAGGTCTTTGGATACTGTGATGTAGATTGGATAGGTTCTCCTATTGATAGATAGTCTACTATTGGATATTGTGTTTTCCTAGGAGGGAACATTATTTCATGAAAGAGTAAGAAATAAAATGTGGTAGCCCGATCAACAACTGAAGTCGAGTATAGGACAATGGCCCATGTGAACTTATATGGGTGAAGCAGTTCCTTCAAGAGCTTAACTTTTGTGACATCTAGACTATGAAAATGTATTGCGATAATCAAGCTGCTTTCCACATTGCATCAAATTCAGTGTTTTACAAGAGAACTAAACCTAGAGAAATTGATTGTCATTTTATTGGTGGAAAGTTATTGACAAAAGAAATATGTATTGAGTTTGTTGGATCAAATGACCAACTCGTAGGTGTATTGATCAAGTCATTAAGGGGTTCTTGGATTGAGTTTATTTGTTTCAAGCTTGGTACATACAATCTGTAATAGTTACATCTATGTATCATCATTAAACCTACTTAGGGTGTAGTGTGCTAGTTATTATTAGGTATACCTATAGTAGTACCTAGTTCTGCATCTAGGTGTCTGTAGTTCCTTAATCTTCCTTGTACTCTTGTATCAGTTCTTTAATATAAATAGAAGATTGTGAGAGGGATCTAGTGAGCCCTCTAGAAATATATTTTTTGTTCTAATCTCAAGTGCCACATTTTTTATAGGTGGATAATGGTATTGGTTTATTACCATATAGAACTAAAAAAGGATTTTGGGGATTGAAACAGCTATAACAAGCTTTTGGAGTGTTGTGTGATGCCGTTGGACCATATTTTGATAACTGGTTTTACTGAATAGAAGCCAAGTTTATGTAGAAAGCTGCTCTTTGTGCGATACTTCGGTACATAATTGATGGAGCATCTACCTACTTGGTGTAGAGCTCGTGTTTCTTTGAGTGGTTTCCCTTTTTGTCATGTTAATGGATTAGGATCCATATGTGTTCATTATTACCTTCGTGTATTCTCCATGTATTTTATTTTTTTATGGAGGATCAATTATTTTCAAATCCTTCATTGGGTGGTATGCTCTGTTATGTCACTGTAAGTTCTTGCCTCGGGGCCTTGGAATAAATCTTTTTGTCATGTTAATGGATTAGGATCCATGTGTTCATTATTACCTTCGTGTATTCTCCATGTATTTTATTTTTTTATGGAGGATCAATTATTTTCAAATCCTTCATTGGGTGGGATGCTCTGTTATGTCACTGTAAGTTCTTGCCTCGGGGCCTTGGAATAAATAGAGCCTTCCTTCACCAGAAATTTTATGTACCAACCTACCAAAACTGTTTGAGAATTTAAGTTCAGTCATTATTAGTCATTATTCGTACAGATGATTGAGTTCTTCAGTCAAATCAAAGCTGATGTACTTAAAATGTTGCACAAATATATAGGCAGTACAGAAAAGGTTATAAAGTAATGACTCAATAGTCATTTTTTCTTGTTTTGCTACGGAGTAATTATTGTCTTTGTGACCAAACAGATCTGTTAGAAGAATCGTTTTTGAAGGAGGACATATTGTTGACCCAGATCAGGTTTAAGTCTTTTTAAATACCGATTTTCATTTTGTTATGATGCCTCTACAATCTTTTCACTCTGCATTTTGAAATGTTCATTCTTTTTTTCAAGGGAGAGTTTCTCTGCCCTGTTTGCCGCAGACTTGCAAATTGTGTCTTGCCAACTTTACCTGGAGAATTAAAGAAGCCTTTGAAGCAATCTATCATCTTGAGTACTGGTTCAATAAATACTGCTCCCCCCTTAGCTGAATCAAGTGAATTGACTTATTCACTTCGCCTGCAGTCTGGCTTAAAGCTTCTGCAGTCTGCTGCCACTGCGGTTGGGAAACTTAAATTCCTAAATTCTATTCCTTTGCATCACATTGACAGAACTAGAACAAATCTTGAAAACTTCCTGCGGGTACTTTCAAAAATGTATTCCACTTGCAAAGAAGAAAAGTTATCACGATTTTCAAGAATAAACCACTCAATGTTGATGTGGGACACTCTTAAGTACTCTTTGACATCTATGGAAATTGCTGCACGATGTGGAAAGACTTCTTTTACTCCAAACTATGCTCTTAGTGCCTTGTATGAAGAACTCAAATCCTCAAGTGGCTTTATAGTATCCCTGATGTTTAAACTTGTTCAAAAGACACGAAGTAAGAATTCTCTTCACGTTTTACAAAGATTTAAAGGTGTTCAACTCTTTGCAGAATCAATTTGTGCTGGGGTTTCTCCAAGTTATGGAAATAGTGATAATTCTGGGATAGGTATGATTCTTGTTCTCAGTCCTAGTTTGTTTGCTTCAAGCACAAAATGATATACTATTAGTGTATTTAATTTTATACTACTTTTCAATATGGAACTGGAAGAATACAACTTCATCTTTTGCTGTTCTCACATTTAACAGGATTACTTTTTTATAAATTTATTAGTTGATTAAGAAAAAATTTTCTAATTTGAAATTTTGTAGGCTTCAAAGTTCTCCACTAGTGTGAACATTAAAAGGCTCTTAGCTTAGTTACTTATTACATGAATTTAGAGAATTGTATCTTAAAACTTAAAACTGATAATAGGTATTGTATCTACCAAAAACGGGGGCTTATTTTTCATGTAAGCTTCTAATTTAGTTACTTAATGCTAATAATAGTTATGATCCATCTATTTGTGCGCATTATATGCAATCTACACTGTAGAAATTTGCTTAAAAATATTCTTCTGATTCTTTTTTGATTCTACAGTAAGGTATCTGTGGACAAAATTAATTCGAGTGGTTTTGTTTTGTTCTCCTTGGTTCATTTTTTTATTAAAAGGAAAATGTTCCACTCTTGTTCCATTCCATTCTTACATGCCTACACATAACTGTATATATTACTAATGTTATCATTTCATATCTATATATATCCACAGGTGACATGTTAAGTTTCTTGAAGCATATTGAAATGGATCTGTCTAACACTGGCAGCTTTTGGAGGCATGCTTCAGATCCTGTACTTGCCCATGACCCTTTCTCAACATTGATGTGGGTTCTCTTTTGTCTACCACACCCATTTTTGTCTTGTGAAGAATCCTTGTTGTCCCTAGTTCATGTTTTCTATACAGTATCTGTAACCCAGGTTGGTCACACTGCTTCCAACTTAACTAAATATGTTCTCTTTCGGAGTGTCTGTTTCTTAAACAATTTCTTTTGGATGCAGGCTATAATTATTTATCATGAGAAATCTAAGCATAAATCATCAAGGGATTCAGATCTCTCAGGTTGTCTGATTACTGACATATATAAAGTTATGAATGAGTCTGCAAATGCCTCACAGTACATTGTATCCAATTATTTTGATCCCGGTGTTGATATTAAAGATTCTATACGGAGGTTTACTTTTCCATATTTGCGAAGATGTGCATTGTTGTGGAAGATACTCTATTCTTTTATTCCACCACCATTTTGTGATGAGGAAAATATATTGGATAGATCATGGAGTGTCCCACAGGACACAATGGGCAATGCCAATATTGAGATGTTTGAGGTCACTAAAATTCATGAACTCGAGAACATGTTCAAAATTCCCTCTCTTGATGTGGTTCTCAAGGATGAACTTTCAAGAACTGCAGTCTCTAATTGGTGTCATCATTTTTGCAAGGAATTTGAATCTGGTAGAATTCAACAAAATATGCATGTAACACCTGCTGTTCCATTTGAGTTGATGAGATTGCCCAATATTTATCATTATCTTTTGCAGAGGTACTTTTAATTATTATGTTGTGTTATGTAGGGTACCATATTGTTATTTCATTTACTCTTACAACATCTATACAAGCAGGTGTATCAAACAGCGGTGCCTTGCATGCAAATCCGTTCTTGAAGACCCTGCCTTGTGCCTACTATGTGGTAGATTGTGCTCTCCAAGTTGGAAATCATGCTGCAGGTTTATTTCATTCCAGTTTCTTCATTTATTGAACTCTTTATGCCAGGAAATGCATTTTGAGCATTTAATGTTTTGTCTCTATATTTTAATTTTCTACATTGGTTTAGATTCAACCGAACTACTTTCTCAAGCTTATTGTTGGCTGGAATGTCATTAACTCGGGCCTCTAACATAACTTTCTATATATAAAAGTGTATTTTCTATTTTTCCGCCTGATTTGTTCCTGTCACCATTTCATCTCAGACTTGAAGTTTTCTTTTATATTTTTATGATGTTATCTTGAAGTTTTCTTTTATATTTTTATGATGTTATCTTGTAGTTTTCTATAATATTCTCTCAAGTACATTTTACAAATGTGGTAAAGATTTTGAGTTAGCAGACCATGGTCATTAGTTTTGATGTTTCAAATCAATGACAAATCATGGAAAAAATCGTATTTGATCATCATATAGGATGATTCTTTTTCTTGGTGCCCCAATGAAGAGGATTGGGTCTTTCTCCTGTAGTAGTTATATCTAGTCTCTACTATTGACTGTTTTGCAAGGATTATAAAAGTAACTTATTGGAGACCCAAGTCATGATGTAACTTCATTTCATGTAGTCTTGTGATATAAACATATTACATGATAATAATGGTCAAATTAGGGGAATTAACATTTTTTTTTTTTTATCTTAAGGGAAAGTGGATGCCAAACTCATGCAGTAACCTGTGGAGCTGGTACTGGAGTGTTTCTGTTGATTCGGGTATCATATTCTCTCTTGATGTTGATTGAGTTTTGAATAACTTCTCTGCTTCCGTTGTCATTCCTTTTTGCTTTTCATCTTGTCCTTTGAATCTTCTTTTTGAGCTATCTTGACACATCTTTTCCTTGCTTTTTATTAAGTAGTTATTTTTCTTGGATACTGAATATATACTGAGTTGTATTTGTACTGGCAGAGAACAACAATCCTACTACAGAGATCTGCACGTCAAGCCCCCTGGCCTTCTCTTTACTTAGATGCTTTTGGTGAGGAGGTAAGTTTACCTTTTGACAAATTTACTGACATACAGAACAATATTATTTTTCCTCTGCAACTAAGAAGCTGAGAGAACCTAGAAAGTTATATAATTGTTAAGAAGTCCCATGCGTGAAATGCATATGCCTCTTCGGTGTGAGGGGGTGTGCTGGAAGTCTCGCATGACTAGAGATAAAGTCAAATCATAGTATATGTGTGAATACAAATCTTATTTAGAAGTTTCACATCGACTAGAGATAAAGTCAAATCACAGTATATGCGTGAATGCAAACCTTATT
Source organism: Vigna radiata var. radiata (assembly GCF_000741045.1). Classification (NCBI taxonomy): domain Eukaryota; kingdom Viridiplantae; phylum Streptophyta; class Magnoliopsida; order Fabales; family Fabaceae; genus Vigna; species Vigna radiata. The sequence continues at coordinate 727,010 of NW_014543596.1, read as the reverse complement.
TTACAAGTCAGTTTGGTAGAGTTGAGTTAGGTTTAAAGTTTATTTTTTAACACTAATTATTTAGAAAACAGTTAAATAAATACTTAGCTGGTTATAATAGTAAGGTTAGGCTCTCGGCTCAAATAGTGAAAAGGTGATAAGAACGGGAGCTCAGTCTGAAATTTTGCTTTAGGGAATTGAGCTGTAGATCAGTTAGAGGAAAGGGAATCCCAAAGGGGAAACCCTTGGGTGGATAATTTGCTCCCTTTTTTCTGTTTGAATTTCTTTCACCAATAATACTTTCATTAGAGTTTATAACAGAAACTCTCCACACACACACACACTCCTTCAAGATGTTTAAATTGAAGTCGAACCCAGCCAGGGGTAATTAGAATAATGTCAGAAAGAGAAGGAAATGGGGGGTGAAAATTATAAACCTCATATTTTGGTGTCAGGATTTGTTGATATTCTTGTCTTGGGATTCTATTTAAGCTGTCAGGATTTTGGCACTTGATATGTAACTGAACCCAAGAAGTTCAAATTTACCGTATTTACATTTCTTTAAATTTCTCCATTTCCATATTCTTTGCTTCAGGATTTTGAAATGTCACGAGGCAAGCCTCTTTACCTGAAAGAGGAACGCTATGCTGCTTTAACTTATATGGTATGGAAATATTTTGTCTTTATTCTTTATCTTTCTTTCCATTTTCTTCATCAATTAACATTTTAAGCAATGGTTTTTTATCTGCTTAGGTTGCTTCTCATGGTCTGGACCGGAGTTCCAAGGTTCTGGGTCAGACCACCATTGGTTCCTTTTTCCTGGTTTAGTTCAATTCCACATGTTTAGCTATAGTGTTAAGGTCTGAATGTATGAATTTGCAGTTCAAAATGCTCATTTTTCCTCCTTTGCTGTCTGCTAAATCTGTTGGTGGTGTGACCTTGTGCATGCAGATCTTTTTACTGGACCTGTGGAGGAGGGAAATTGGTTCTAGATATGCTAATTTATCATGTCATACACTCCTGACTAATCAGAAGATCACTACTCCATACTGTGTCTTCTGTTAGAAATATACAGCCCATTCAGGTGTGCATGTTATAATTGAAATTTGTTTGTAGCAATTTCAGTGTCATCTTTGCCATGGAAGGATGTTCTTGGATAATTGGATGGCCTCTTTATATTCACAAATATTCGTAGCTGCCTCAAATGATTAAGAAAATGTTGAGATTTTCATATTTGGATAAAGGTCAATAGTTGTTGGACTGAGACTACTTGTTTTTTACACCAATTAATTCAAAATCATTATGGTTTATAGGAAGAAGGAATGCCATCCAGTGATCCATATATCCCTAGAAATTCATTGATAGATTAGTTAGAAGTCTGTTAGTGAAGGAGTTAACTTAGTTGAGGGTGCTGAGATGGTAGAAAAAATATAGACATATTGACTATAATTAAGAGGGGAGGTTGAGTGATCTAGTCATTTGTGACAAGGATAGACTCAAGAGGGGTGAGGGGAGAATCCGGGTCTTTCAAATGTCCAGTTACAATTTATTTTCATATTTTCCCTTGCATAAAGCTGCTACTATACTAACATAGCAATTACGATTTAGAGTTCATCATTAAAAATCTCGTTTTAAGCTCTAGATTTTGAACAAGAGATGATGAATAAAAGTAGAGAATTTAATTTGTACCCAGAATCATTATTCCCATGTATCCTATAATTTTTTTTTCTTTCATAAAACGGTTTCACTCCAGAAATCATTATTATGAAGCTTTGACATCCCTACTATGTTGGCATCCTAAAGCTTCAACAACCATGTGCTTCTAGAGGAACATGCATTAAAAAGAAAAAAAAAAAGATACAAAATATTACAACCAACCATGGGGGCCAACACCAAACCTATGTAGCAATCAGGAAAACCTATATTCCGGGTTCTTAAAAAGGTTCTGGGTAATACAAGTAGGCAATCTTTCTCCGTTTTGGGCTGTAACTAATTTTCTCCTTTGCTATATTTGAGCCAAACATGAATCCTTTCTTATATTTAGTCCTACTCGTTGATTTGATGTCCTAAAGCTCTGCATTCAATTCTGATAGGCAACCAGAATTACAGAAAATACAAGACAATTCTTGTATGTTTATTATGAACAAAACTGCTCTACCAGTATGGTAGGAACACGCAACAACAATGTACAACAGAACCAAAGTCTTTCGAGAGGACCTTACTCTCCTAACCCCGTTTCCTCCAAACAATCCAAAACTAAAGAAAAACAACCTAATCACAGACTACATATAATAGGAGGTTATAACTACCTCCTTATTTATTTCTCCCAGTACCCTACCACTGAACCTAGCAAATTCTCTGGACAATGACCTGTAGATTAAAGGGGTGCAGGTTATCAGTTGTGTTTTTTGGCCCTATATTAATTTTTTATTATATACTTTTTACTTGGCACCGAAGTAAAGTAGTTTGGAAATTTCATGAGTTTATACTTACTAGGCTATTTCTTTTCACATGTCAGTAGATTGACACAGTTGATGGGTAAAGATTTAAAACTTGGCTCCTGTCGGGGAATCTACCTGCTGGTCATGGCTGTACAGATTTGTGGGTGCTGACATAGCTGCAACTTTTCTTCTGCTCCATGCTTACCATAAAGTACGTTTTCCATGAAGTTGGTACTCTGGTGTACATATATCATCATACTTGTGAGAGGAGCAATTGCTTCAAGGTATACTTCGTGGAATTATGAGCTTATCCGTACTCATCAGTGGTTTAGAATGTCTGAGGACAATTTATATTGGTTCTGTATGTATTCTTCATATAGTAAGTTTGGATGTTTGGTCGGGCCTTCCCCTCTAAGCAGGTCGGGGAAACAAGACAATTGCCAATTTATGGGCATATTGTATACAGGGTACATATACTCCGAATTTTACTGTCTATGTTTCCTGTTTAGTATATTTGAAGAACAATGCTAATAGTATCGTATTTTGGTGAATTTGGGTTGTTTTTCATTTTCAAGTGTCGGTTGTGATAATAGTATCGTATTTTGGTGAATTAAATAAACTAGAGAATTGATTGGATTGGAGTGTAAGACTAGATAAGTATATACACTATCTAGCTATTGCTGAAATGCCATTTGAGTTATCCTAGGGAAGTGGGTGGATATTGCGAAGGAAAGCGATTTTCAAATTGAGCTTTCTCATATTTTAAATAAACCATGAAAAACTTTAGCTTTTTCTAGGTATGTAAATCAAATAGGGCTGATAATTACTGCTGTATTGTGTTCAAATGTTTTTGTCAATTTTCATATCTACATTACCTATACACTCGAGGCTCATTTGCTGAAAGAAAATTTCAAAATTGTTTTCAGAATCAGATGAAAAAGCAGACTGAAACAGTTTAAAAGGAAATTCTGAAATATGACGAGTGTTTTTATTTACTGCGTTTAGTTATCATATGTAGATACAATTGCAAAAGTGGAAATAGAAGGAATTGAGAGTAAGAATTTCCCTTGATTCGGCAGCGTAAGAACTTGAATATAATATCATTTTATCAGTACAAAATCCTTGAATATAATGTGTTTTTATTTGTCTGACGCTTTTCCTTCTGCCCAATTGTTTAGATCACTTTCGATTAGATATGTGTTATAATTTGAGATAATATTTTAGAATATTTTTAATTAGAGTAAATAGATACATAATATTTTATTCTATTTTATATTTTTAGATTTACTAGATTTTTTATTGTATTTTAAGAGAATTAGATTATTACAAATAGAGGGTATGAGAATGTATTTTTTATGATTGAGAATAATAAATCAGTCTTATTTTTTCAATTTGGTATCAGAGTTTTTCTAATCTGTTTTCATTGTCTTTGTTGTCTGTCGGCGGCCAGCGGCCCTCTAATAATCTCTTTTTCAACCTATATCTTCATGGATAGTCTTATTCCAGTTTCTCTAGCCAAGTTTATGCTTATGACCCTTGGATCAATTGAGTGTCTTTCACAAAAGGCACCTAGAATCTTCATGACTAACAAGTTGGTTTCCTTTTATAACAGCTAAAGAAACTTTTCTTCTAGACTTTGCCCAGTACAATTAGAATGGGTCCTTCTCTAATGCCCAAACATTGACACTTGTTAGAGATATTATATTTAGTTTATCTCTTATCTTTAGTTTGTTTGTTTATATTTCTTATTTGTATTTTGGGCTTAGCCCATATTTCTTCTATTATAAATAAAGGACCTTATGTGTATATTCAACACAAGGGAGATTTCCCCTCATATCTTTCACTATTTCATATGGTATCTAGAGCTTAGGTTCTGATTTAACCTCTTCCACGACAGCAGCCACTGCTGCCGCCGCCGCTGCCACCGCTGCCGGAGCCTCTGCCGGAGCCGTCGTTGTCGCCGGAGTCTCGCAGGAGCCTCGCCGGAGCCTCGCCGGAGATTCGCCGGAGTTCCAGAATTGATCGGCGATCTCTCCATCCGAATCGCCTCCTCGCCCTCTGGATCTATGGTCATTGCGTCAATCGGAGCACGTTGAGTTTTTAGGGTTTCCCCTTCTCCATGGCCTCTTCCTCGTCTACAACCACCTCTGCTAGTGCCTCATCTTCTTCTGCTGGTGCCTCATCAATATACACCAATTATGTGAATGTACACTTGTCCATTGACAAGTTAGATGGCACGAATTATGCAACATGGGCATCCGACATCAAACTTTGGTTGAAGAGTCAAGGGTATGTAGATCACCTTACTGATAATGTGATTAGTGCTACCATAGAGGATACTTCCCGCTGGATGAAAATTGATGCCCAGCTATGCATCGTCATAAAGTCCACCATTCACTCTTCTCTGAAACAAATGTTTCGATCATATGAAACATGTTCAGAAGTATGGGCACAAGCAAAGTTATTGTACACGAATGACACCCAGCGTCTTTATGGTGTTTGTCAGGATCTATTCACTATTATTGGTCCGCGCAATCCTGGTCCCATGGCAGCATATTTAGGTAAAGTTCATGCCCTCCTTCATGATTTTAATGAGCTATTACCTCCTGCTTCCACTCCTGCTGAAGAACTGGAACAACGATCAAAGTTCTTCATGTTGTTGGCATTATACGGACTCTCTGATGATTCCTCCCATGTCCGTGATCAGATTTTGGGTTCTCCAGTCATACCCAACTTTACTTCTACTTGTTCTGCTCTTTTGCGTATTTCGAGCAAACCAGTCATTGAGACATCTCCTCATAGTGATGATTCCTCTGTTATGGCGGCCTAACGTGATGATAAAAGTCGGTCTCGCAAGCCAGGTAAAGGACGACCAAAATGTGACCATTGTGGCAAGCTAGGCCACAAAATTGATAGATGTTATGCGCTTCATGGACGTCCTCCTCGATCTGTAGCAATGGCTAATTCTGATCCACCTCCTCGGCCTGCAGACCATCCTACTTCATCAAATATTGTAGATAACACTGCAGTCTTCAACGAATTTCTCAGATGGTATGAGGATCGTCAGCAATCTAGTTCCACTACATCTGCATATGTTGCACGCACAGGTACACCTTTTGTTGGTCTGACTCACTCCCTCGGATCTTGGGTCCTTGACTCAGGCGCCACTGATCATATAACTGGTAACAAGTCCTTGTTTTCTTCCTTGTCATGTCCGGATAATTTACCTTCGGTAACAATGGCTGATGGGTCTAAAGTCTCATCTCATGGTATTGGTACTGTTCATATTTTTCCGTCTATATCCATTGATCATGTACTCTATGTCCCTGGGTCTATACCCATTGAAACAACTCGTACACTTCTAATTCATGGCCAAGTACCCTCGCGTTTTTGGGGTGATGCAGTTCTCACTGCATGTTATCTCATTAACTGCATGCCGTCTTCTGTCATAGATAACAAAATCCCTCACTCTGTCTTATTTCCTCAAGACCCTTTACATCCATTACCTCTTAAATTTTTCGGGTCTACATGTTTTGTTCATGATTTTAGTCCTCGTCTTGATAAGTTATCTCCTAGATCTCACAAATGTGTCTTCTTAGGATTTCCACGGTCACAAAAGGGCTATAAGTGTTTTTCTCCTTCTCTCAATCGTCATTTTATCTCTGCTGATGTCACTTTTGATGAATCTTCGTTTTATTTTTCACAACCATCTTCTAGTTNTGTACCTTCACCTACCACTGTTGATATTCCTATTGTCTGTGATCCTTTAGACTCTCATTCCACACAGGATCGTCCTTCAACTCCACCCATCCAGGTTTATAGTCGCCGCAATCGTCTCCCTCATGACTCACCTCCTGTGCCGCCTCCTGTGTCTCCTCCAGCTCCAGCAAATGAGTCTGAACTGCCTATTGCCCTCCGTAAAGGTATACGCTCTACTCGTAACCCTTCCCCTCATTATATGTTCTTAGTTACCACAGGTTATCTCCATCTTTTTTACACATGTCTCTCATCCATTTCTTCTGTGTCAATTCCCAAGTCTGTGGGTGATGCCTTAAGTCATCCTGGTTGGCGTCAAGCCATGCTGGATGAATTAAGTGCTTTACAGAAAAGTGGAACTTGGGAGCTTGTCCAATTACCATCTGGAAAGTCTGTTGTTGGTTGCAGGTGGGTGTATGCTATCAAAGTTGGCCCTGATGGTACAATTGATCGTTTGAAGGCTCGACTGGTTGCCAAAGGCTACACACAGATTTTTGGTTTGGATTATGGTGATACTTTTTCTCTAGTGGCGAAAATGACTTCAGTTCGCCTATTCATTGCCATGGCCGCCCTTCGACAATGGTCTCTTTATCAACTTGATGTCAAAAATGCTTTCCTTAATGGTGATTTGCATGAAGAAATTTATATGGAGCAACCGCCCGGCTTTGTTGCTCAGGGGGAGTCATCTGGATTGGTATGTCGTCTTCGCAAATCCCTATATGGCCTAAAACAGTCTCCTCGGGCCTGGTTTGGTAAATTCAGTGACTACCTTGGCATCTCTCAGATGAAACAACACATTTGTCACCATTTTCAAACCAAAGATCTTGGCAAACTCCGGTACTTTTTGGGTATTGAAGTAGCACAATCCAATGATGGTATTGTCATATCTTAGAGGAAGTATGCGTTAGAGATCTTGGAGGAAACAAGGTTAATGAACTGTAAGTCTGTTGAGACACCTATGGATCCTAACATCAAGCTCCTACCAAATCAGGGGGAGCCTTTCTCAGA